>NC_092776.1:62547446-62760214 GCF_047496795.1 Chiloscyllium punctatum | reverse complement strand
GGGGGACAGAGAGAGGGGGGCAGAGAGAGGGGGGACAGAGAGAGGGGGACAGAGAGAGGGGGGACAGAGAGAGAGGGGCAGAGGAGGGCAACAGAGAGAGGGGGACAGAGAGAGGGGGACAGAGAGAGAGGGGCAGAGAGAGGGCAACAGAGAGAGGGGGACAGAGAGAGAGGGGCAGAGAGAGGGGGGACAGAGAGAGAGGGGGCAGAGAGAGGGCAACAGAGAGAGGGGGGACAGAGAGAGAGGGGGCAGAGAGAGGGCAACAGAGAGAGGGGGACAGAGAGAGGGGGACAGAGAGAGGGGGACAGAGAGAGAGGGGCAGAGAGAGGGCAACAGAGAGAGGGGGGACAGAGAGAGGGGCAGAGAGAGGGCAACAGAGAGAGGGGGACAGAGAGAGGGGGACAGAGAGAGGGGGCAGAGAGAGAGGGGCAGAGAGAGAGGGGCAGAGAGAGGGCGACAGAGAGAGGGGGACAGAGAGAAAAGGGGGCAGAGAGAGAGGGGGGACAGAGAGAGAGGGGGGACAGAGAGAGGGGGACAGAGAGAAAAGGGGGCAGAAAGAGAGGGGGACAGAGAGAGAGGGGCAGAGAGAGAGGGACAGAGAGACGGTGACAGAGAGACGGGGACAGAGAGAGGGGGACAGAGAGAGGGGGACAGAGAGAGGGGGACAGAGAGAGAGGGGCAGAGAGAGGGGACAGAGAGAGGGGGACAGAGAGAGGGGGGACAGAGAGAGGGCAACAGAGAGAGGGGGACAGAGAGAGAGGGGCAGAGAGAGGGGGGACAGAGAGAGAGGGGCAGAGAGAGGGCGACAGAGAGAGGGGGACAGAGAGAAAAGGGGGCAGAAAGAGAGGGGGACAGAGAGAGAGGGGCAGAGAGAGAGGGACAGAGAGACGGTGACAGAGAGACGGGGACAGAGAGAGGGGGACAGAGAGAGGG
This sequence comes from Chiloscyllium punctatum, assembly GCF_047496795.1. Classification (NCBI taxonomy): domain Eukaryota; kingdom Metazoa; phylum Chordata; class Chondrichthyes; order Orectolobiformes; family Hemiscylliidae; genus Chiloscyllium; species Chiloscyllium punctatum. The sequence continues at coordinate 62,759,281 of NC_092776.1, read as the reverse complement.
GGACAGAGAGAGGGGGACAGAGAGAGGGGGACAGAGAGAGGGGACAGAGAGAGGGGGACAGAGAGAGGGGGGACAGAGAGAGGGCAACAGAGAGAGGGGGACAGAGAGAGAGGGGCAGAGAGAGGGGGACAGAGAGACGGTGACAGAGAGACGGGGACAGAGAGAGGGGGACAGAGAGAGGGGGACAGAGAGAGGGGGACAGAGAGACGGTGACAGAGAGAGGGGGGACAGAGAGAGAGGGGCAGAGAGAGGGCAACAGAGAGAGGGGGACAGAGAGAGGGGGACAGAGAGAGAGGGGCAGAGAGAGGGCAACAGAGAGAGGGGGACAGAGAGAGGGGGACAGAGAGAGGGGGGGCAGAGAGAGGGGGGACAGAGAGAGGGGGACAGAGAGAGGGGGGACAGAGAGAGAGGGGCAGAGAGAGGGCAACAGAGAGAGGGGGACAGAGAGAGGGGGACAGAGAGAGAGGGGCAGAGAGAGGGCAACAGAGAGAGGGGGACAGAGAGAGGGGGACAGAGAGAGGGGGACAGAGAGAAAAGGGGGCAGAAAGAGAGGGGGACAGAGAGAGAGGGGCAGATAGAGAGGGGGACAGAGAGAGGGGGGACAGAGAGAGGGGGACAGAGAGAGAGGGGCAGAGAGAGGGGGACAGAGAGAGGGCAACAGAAGAGAGGGGGACAGAGAGAGATGGGGCAGATAGAGAGGGGGACAGAGAGAGGGGGGACAGAGAGAGGGGGACAGAGAGAGAGGGGCAGAGAGAGGGGGACAGATAGAGAGGGGCAGAGAGAGGGGGACAGAGAGAGAGGGGGCAGATAGAGAGGGGGACAGAGAGAGGGGGGACAGAGAGAGGGGGACAGAGAGAGAGGGGCAGAGAGAGGGGGACAGATAGAGAGGGGCAGAAAGAGAGGGGGACAGAGAGAGAGGGGCAGATAGAGAGGGGGACAGAGAGAGGGGGGACAGAGAGAGGGGGACAGAGAGAGAGGGGCAGAGAGAGGGGGACAGAGAGAGGGCAACAGAGAGAGGGGGGACAGAGAGAGATGGGGCAGATAGAGAGGGGGACAGAGAGAGGGGGGACAGAGAGAGGGGGGACAGAGAGAGAGGGGCAGAGAGAGGGGGACAGATAGAGAGGGGCAGAGAGAGGGGGACAGAGAGAGAGGGGCAGAGAGAGGGGGACAGAGAGAGAGGGGCAGAGAGAGATGGGGCAGATAGAGAGGGGGACAGAGAGAGGGGGGACAGAGAGAGGGGGACAGAGAGAGAGGGGCAGAGAGAGGGGGACAGATAGAGAGGGGGACAGAGAGAGGGGGGACAGAGAGAGGGGGACAGAGAGAGAGGGGCAGAGAGAGGGCAACAGAGAGAGGGGGACAGAGAGAAAAGGGGGCAGAAAGAGAGGGGCAGAGAGAGGGGGACAGAGAGAGAGGGACAGAGAGAAAAGGGGGCAGAAAGAGAGGGGGACAGAGAGAGAGGGGCAGAGAGAGATGGGGCAGACAGAAGGGGACAGAGTGAGGGGGCAGAAAGAGAGGGTCAGAGAGGGGGACAGAGAGACGGAGATATAGAGGGGGACAAAGAGAGGGGACAGAGAGTGAGGGACAGAGAGAGGAGTACAGAGTGGGGGAGAGAGAGGGAATCAGAGAGATGGGGGCAGAGAGAGGGCGACAGAGAGAGGGGGACAGAGAGAGGGGGGGACGGAGAGTTGGGGGGACGGAGAGAGGTGGGGGACAGAGAGAGAGGGGAACAGAGAGAGAGAGGGACAGAGAGAGATGTGGACAGAGAGAGAAGGACAGAGAGAGGAGGTCAGAGAGAGAGGAGGACAGAGAGAGAGGAGGACATAGAGAGGCAGGTAGAAGGGAGAGAGGGGCAGAGAGCGGGCGACAGAGAGAGGCACCGAGAGTGGGGGGAGATAGATGGGGTCAGAGAGAGGGGGAGACAGACAGTGGGGAGATGGAGAGAGTGTGGGACAGAGAGAGAGAGAGAGAGAGGGGGTCAGAGAGGGGGACAGGGAGAGACGGAGCAGAGAGAGGGCGAAAGAGAGGGGTGCAGAGAGCGGGGTAGAGATAGAGGGGACAGAGAGAGGAGGACAGATAGAGGGGGACAGAGAGAGGGGGACAGAGAGAGGAGGCAGAGAGCGAGGGGGACAGAGAGAGGGGGACAGAGTGAGGGGGACAGAGAGAGGGGGAACAGAAAGGGGGACACAGAGAGGGGGGCACAGAGAGGGGGGCACAGAGAGGGGGGACAGAGAGGGGGACAGAGAGAGAGAGGGGGACAGAGAGAGAGAGCGGGGCAGAGAGAGAGGGGGGCAGAGAGAGGGGGGGACAGAGAGAGAGGGGGACAGAGGGGGGGACAGAGAGAGAGGGGGGACAGACAGAGGGGGGACAGAGAGAGGTGGGACAGAGAGAGGGGGGGGACAGAGAGAAGGGGACAGAGAGAGAGGGGGACAGAGTGAGGGGGACAGAGAGAGGGGGAACAGAAAGGGGGGGGGGGGGGGGGGGGGGGGGGGGGGGGGGGGGGGGGGGGGGGGGGGGGGGGGGGGGGGGGGGGGGGGGGGGGGGGGGGGGGGGGGGGGGGGGGGGGGGGGGGGGGGGGGGGGGGGGGGGGGGGGGGGGGGGGGGGGGGGGGGGGGGGGGGGGGGGGGGGGGGGGGGGGGGGGGGGGGGGGGGGGGGGGGGGGGGGGGGGGGGGGGGGGGGGGGGGGGGGGGGGGGGGGGGGGGGGGGGGGGGGGGGGGGGGGGGGGGGGGGGGGGGGGGGGGGGGGGGGGGGGGGGGGGGGGGGGGGGGGGGGGGGGGGGGGGGGGGGGGGGGGGGGGGGCACAGAGAGGGGGGCACAGAGAGGGGGGCACAGAGAGGGGGACAGAGAGGGGGACAGAGAGAGAGGGGGGACAGAGAGAGAGCGGGGCAGAGAGAGAGGGGGTCAGAGCGAAGGGGGAAGAGAGAGGGCAGGTGGGAAGGGAGAGGAGGGCAGAGAGAGGGCGACAGAGAGACGAGCACAGAGAGTGGGGGAGCTAGAGAGGGTCAGAGAGAGCGGGTCAGAGATAGGGGGACAGAGAGAGGGAGGGACAGAAAGAGGGGTGGACCGAAAGAGGGGGGAGAGAGAGAGGGGGGACAGAGAGGGGGGGACGGGGGGGGGGGACAGAGAGAGGGACAGAGACGGAGAGGCGGGTGGGAGAGAGAGGGGGTCAGAGAGGGGGACAGGGAGAGACGGAGCAGAGAGAGGGCGAAAGAGAGGGGCGCAGAGAGCGGGGTAGAGATAGAGGGGACAGAGAGAGGAGGACAGATAGAGGGGGACAGAGAGAGGGGGACAGAGAGAGGAGGCAGAGAGCGAGGGGGACAGAGAGAGGGGGACAGAGTGAGGGGGACAGAGAGAGGGGGAACAGAAAGGGGGGACACAGAGAGGGGGGGCACAGAGAGGGGGGCACAGAGAGGGGGACAGAGAGGGGGACAGAGAGGGGGACAGAGAGAGAGAGGGGGGACAGAGAGAGAGCGGGGCAGAGAGAGAGGGGGGCAGAGAGAGGGGGGGACAGAGAGAGAGGGGGACAGAGGGGGGGACAGAGAGAGAGGGGGGACAGACAGAGGGGGGACAGAGAGAGGTGGGACAGAGAGGGGGGGACAGAGAGAAGGGGACAGAGAGAGAGGGGGACAGAGTGAGGGGGACAGAGAGAGGGGGAACAGAAAGGGGGACACAGAGAGGGGGGCACAGAGAGGGGGGCACAGAGGAGGGGGACAGAGAGGGGGACAGAGAGAGAGAGAGGGACAGAGAGAGAGCGGGGCAGAGAGAGAGGGGGTCAGAGCGAGGGGGGGGAAGAGAGAGGCAGGTGGAAGGGAGAGGAGGGCAGAGAGAGGGCGACAGAGAGACGAGCACAGAGAGTGGGGGAGCTAGAGTGGGTCAGAGAGAGCGGGTCAGAGAGAGGGGGACAGAGAGAGGGAGGGACAGAAAGAGGGGTGGACCAAAAGAGGGGGGACAGAGAGAGGGGGGACAGAGAGGGGGGGACAGGGGGGGGGGGACAGAGAGAGGGACAGAGAGGGAGAGGCGGGTGGGAGAGAGAGGGGGTCAGAGAGAGGCTGGTGGGAGAGAGAGGGGGACAGAGATAGGGGGACAGAGAAAGGGGAGATAGAGGTTGACAAAGGGAGGGGGACAGAGAGAGAGGCACAGAGAGAGGGGGTAGATAGAGGGGTTCAGAGCGAAGAGTACAGAGATAGTGGTACAGCGAGTGGGGGAGATAGAGGTGGACAGAGAGTAGGACAAAAAGAGGGGGAGATAGAGGGGGTCAGAGAGAGGGTGAGATAGAGGGGGGACAGAGAGAGTGGGGGAGACAGAGGGGGGACAGAGAGAGAGGGGGTACAGAGAGAGGGTGACAGAGAGAGGGCGACAGAGAGAGGGGCACAGAATGTGGAGGAGATCGAGGGGGTCAGAGAGAGGGGGACAGAGAGAGGGTGATATAGAGGGGGACAGCAAGAGAGGGGGTCAGAGATAGAGGGCGACAGTGAGAGAGGGGGCTGAGAAATGGCGACAGAGAGAGCGTGACAGAGAGAGAGGGGACAGAGAGAGAGGGGACAGAGAGACAGAGGGGGCAGAGAGAGAGGGGGACAGAGAGAGAGGGGATAGAGAGAGGGGGGACAGAGAGAGGTGGGAGATAGCGGGGCTCAGAGACAGGGTGACAGAGAGAGAGGGCAATATAGAGTGGGGGACAGAGAGATGGGTACAGAGTGGAGGAGAGAGACGGGGTCAGAGAGAGATGGTCAGAGAGGGGGACAGAGAGTGGGGGGGATGGAGAGAGTGGGGGAGAGAGAGAGAGGGGGGGGTTAGAGAGAGGGGCAGAGAGTGACGGAGCAGAGACAGGGCGACAGAGGGGGTGGCAGAGAGCAGGGGAGAGAAAGAGGGGACAGAGAGAGGAGGACAGAGAGGGGGGACAGAGAGAGGGGGGACAGGGAGAGGGGGGACAGAGAGAGAGGGGACAGAGAGAGGGGGACAGAGAGAGGAGACAGAGAGAGGGTGGACAGAGAGAGGGGGGACAGAGAGATGGGGACAGAGAGAGGGGGCAGAGAGAGAGGGCAATATAGAGTGGGGGACAGAGAGATGGGTACAGAGTGGAGGAGAGAGACGGGGTCAGAGAGAGGGGGTCAGAGAGGGAGACAGAGAGTGGGGGGGGATGGAGAGAGTGGGGGAGAGAGAGAGAGGGTGGGTTAGAGAGAGGGGCAGAGAGTGACGGAGCAGAGACAGGGCGACAGAGGGGGTGGCAGAGAGCAGGGGAGAGAAAGAGGGGACAGAGAGAGGGGGACAGAGAGGGGGGGGCCAGAGAGAGGGGGGACAGGGAGAGGGGGGGACAGAGAGAGGGGGACAGAGAGAGGGGGGACAGAGAGAGGAGACAGAGAGAGGGTGGACAGAGAGAGAGGGGACAGAGAGAGGGGGACAGAGAGAGGGGGGACAGAGAGAGTTGCGGTGGGTGAGAGAAGGGGTATGAGAGAGCCGAACTGAGAGAGAGGGGGACGGGGGGGGGGGGACAAAGAGGGGGATAGCGAGGCGGGGTGGAAGAGAGAGGGGGACAGAGAGAGGGGGGACAGAGAGAGGGGGACAGAGAGGGGGGCACAGAGAGGGGGGCACGGAGAGGGGGACAGAGAGTGGGACAAAAGAGGGGGAAAAAGAGGGGGAGGTAGAGATGGACAGAGAGGGGGGCACAGAGAGGGGGGTACTGAGAGTCGGGGAGATAGAGGGGGACAAAAAGAGGGGGAAAAAGAGGGGGAGGTAGAGATGGTCAGAGGGAGGGGGACAGATAGTGGGGTACTGAGAGTGGGGGAGATAGAGGGGGGACAAAAAGAGGGCGAGGGTAGAGGGGATCAGAGGGAGGGGGAGATTGAGGGGGGTACTGAGAGTGGGGAAGATAGAGGAGGACAAAAAGAGGGGGAGGTAGAGGGGGTTAGAGGGAGGGGGAGATTGAGGGGGCAGAGAGGGGGGACAGAGGGGGGACAGAGGGGGGACACAGAGGGGGGAGAGAGAAAGGGGGGGGACAGAGAGAGGCGGGTGGAAGGGGAGGGGGCAGAGAGAGGGCGATAGAGAGAGGGGCACAGAGAGTGGGGGAGATAGAGGGGGTCAGAGAGAGGGGGACAGAGAGTGGGGGGACAAGAGTGGGGAGATGGAGAGAGTGAGGGACAGAGAGAGAGACGGGGTCAGACTGGGGGCAGAGAGAGACGGTGCAGAGAGAGGGCGACTGAGAGGGGGCAGAGAGCGGGGTAGAGGTGGAGGGGACAGAGAGAGGGGGACAGAGAGAGTGGACAGAGAGAGGTGGGACAGAGACAGGGTGGACAGAGAGAGGGGGAGACAGAGAGAGGGGGACAGAGAGAGATGTGGTGGGAGGGAGAGGGGGTCTGAGAGAGGCGGTGGGAGAGAGAGGGCGACAGAGATAGGGGGAACAGAGAGAGCCGGACTGAGAGAGAGGGGAACAGAGAGAGAGGAGGACAAAGAGGGGGGATAGTGAGGCGGGTGGGAGAGAGAGGGGCACAGAGAGAGGGGGACAGAGAGAGGGGGACAGAGAGAGGGGGACAGAGAGAGGGGGACAGAGCGAGAGGGGGACAGAGAGAGAGGGGGGGACAGAGAGAGAGGGGGGGGACAGAGAGAGGTCTACAGAGCAGGGGCACAGAGAGTGGGGGAGATAGAGGGGGACAGAGAGTCGGGGGCAGAGAGAGGGGTACAGAGTGGGGAAGAGAGAAGGGGTCAGAGAGAGGGGGACAGAGAATGGGGGATGCAGAGAGTGGGGGACAGAGGGGGACGGGGGGGACGGTAGGGAGAGGACAGAGAGATGAGCACAGAGAGTGGGCAGAGAGAGAGAGTGGGGGGAGAGAAAGTTCGGGGAGAGAAAGAGGGGAAGGAGAGAGAGGGGAGAGAGTGCAGAGAGAGAGGGGAGAGAGAGTGAGAGAGAGAGAGCAAGAGAGAGAGAGAGTGGAGAGAGAGGAGGCGAGAGGAGGGAAGAGAGAGGTGCGAAGAGAGAGGAGGGGAGAGAGGATAAGGGAGAGATAGAGAAGGAGAGCAATGAGGAGAAAGAGTAGGGGAGAGAGGAGGGGGAGAGAGGAGGAAAGAGAGGAGGGGAGAGAGGAGGGTCAGAGAGGAAGGAAGAGAGAGGAGGGAGGAGAGAGAGGAGGGGGAGTGGAGGGCGTGAGACAGGTGAGAGGGGGAGGGGGTAGAGAGAAGAGGGGAGAGAGCGTGGGAGAGAGCGGGTGGGAGAGAGAGTGGAGGCTGGGTGGGTGGAGGGGGAGGGAGAGTAAGAGGGGAGGAGATTGAGAGGGGAGGGAGAGTGAGAGGGAGGGGAGGGCAAGAGAGGGGAAGGAGGAGTGAGGGGGACGGAGAGAGATGGGAGGGCCAGTGAGGGGAGGGAGAGAGAGAGGTTGCAGGGAGAGAGAGGGGAGAGCCAGTGAGGGATGGGCGAGTGAGAGGGGAGGGCGAAAGAGGGGAGGGCGAGAGAGGGGAGGGAGAGAGAGTGGGGAGGGCGAGAGAGAGGGAAGGGTGAGAGAGAGGGGAGGGCGAGAGAGGGGGGAGCGAGAGAGTGGAGAGAGCGGGAGGGGGGAGAGAGATGGGTGAGACAGAGGGGGTGAGGGAGTGGGGGTGAGAGAGAGAGGGTGTGTGAGAGAGAGAGTGGGGTGTGAGAGAATGAGATGGGATGGAGAGAGAGGGGGTGTGAGAGACAGAGGGAGATGGAGAGGGAGGGGGGTTAGAGAGCAAGGGTTGAGAGAGAGGGGGTGAGAGACTGAGGGAATGAGAGAGTGTGGGGGGGTTGAGAGAGGGGGTGGTGAGAGAGAGGGGGAGTGAGAGAGAGGGGGGTGAGAGTGGGGGGGTTTAGAGAGCAAGGGGTTGAGAGAGCGGGGGTGAGAGACTGAGGGAATGAGAGAGTGTGGGGGGTTGAGAGAGGGGGTGGTGAGAGAGAGGGGGAGTGAGAGAGAGGGGGGTGAGAGTGGGGGGTTTAGAGAGCAAGGGGTTGAGAGAGAGGGGGTGAGAGACTGAGGGAATGAGAGAGTGAGGGGGGGTTGAGAGAGGGGGTGGGAGAGAGAGGGGGAGTGAGAGAGAGGGGGGTGAGAGAAGGGGGGTTTAGAGAGCAAGGGGTTGAGAGAGAGGGGGTGAGAGACTGAGGGAATGAGAGAGTGTGGGGGGTTGAGAGAGGGGGTGGGAGAGAGAGAGGGGGAGTGAGAGAGAGGGGGGTGAGAGAAGGGGGGTTTAGAGAGCAAAGGGTTGAGAGAGAGGGGGTGAGAGACTGAGGGAATGAGAGAGTGAGGGGGGTTGAGAGAGGGGGTGGGAGAGAGAGAGGGAGTGAGAAGGAGAGAAAGGGGATGAGAACGAGGCCGAGAGATGGTGGGAGAGAGGAGGGGGTGAGAGTGCGAGGGTGTGTGAGAGTGTGTGAGAGAGAGGGGGGTTGTGAAAGAGAATGGGGTGGGAGAGAGGGGTGAGGAAGAGAGAGGGGAGAGAGAGGGGGGTGTGAGAGAGAGGGGGTGAGAGAGAGTTGGATGTGAGAGAGAGCGAGGGATTGAGAGAGAGGGGGGTGAGAGACGGAGGGGGGTGAGAGAGTGAGGGGATGGGAGATTTAGTGTTGTCGAGAGAAGGGGTGGTGAGTGGGGCTGAGAGAGAGAGGGAGTGAGAGTGAGGGGTGAGAGAGTGACAGACAGAGAGAACGATAGAGCAAGAGTGAGAGCGAAGAGGTGAGAGAGATAGGGTGGACTGAGAGAGAGGGAGAGAGAGAGTGAGAGTGACAGACAGAGAGAGCATGAGCGACAGAGAGAGAGCACGAGTGAGAGAGAGCGAACGAGAGAGACCGTGAGATAAGAGAGAGCGGGAGGCAAGAGAGTGGGATAGAGGCAGGGAGAGAGAGAGAGCGTGAGAAGCGGGTGAGAAAGTGAGGGAGAGACCGCAAGAGGAAGAGAGCAAGCAGACGAGTGAGACAGAGAGAGAGAATGTGAGAGAGAGGGGGGTGAGAGAGGGGTGCGAGAGAGAGGGGTGAGAGAGGGGAGGTGAGATAGAGGGGGAGAGAGAGAGGGGGAGAGGGCGGTGAGAGGGAGAGGTGGGAGTGAGTGACAGAGAGGAGGTGGGAGAGAGAGAGTAGGTGAGAGAGAGGGAGCGAGAAGGAGAGAGAGGGGATGAGAAAGAGGCAGAGAGATGGTGGGAGAGAGGGAGGGGGTGAGAGAGCGAGGGTGTGTGAGAGAGTGTGTGTGTGAGAGAGAGGGGGATGTGAAAGAGATTGGGGTGGGAGAGAGAGGGGTGATGGAGAGAGAGGGGAGAGAGAGAGGGGTGTGAGAGGGAGATAGATGTGAGAGAGAGAGAGGGGGGGCTTGAGAGAGAGAGCGACGGGAGTGAGAGAGAGAGGGTGGGAGAGAGGGGAAGAGAGAGAGGGTGAGAATGAGAGGGGTGAGAGAGCAATTGAGAGAGGGGGGTTGAGAGGGGGGAGAGAGAGGTTGAGAGAGAGGGGGTGAGAGAGGTTTTGAGAGAGAGAGGTTAAGAGAGAGACTGGGGAAAGAGGGGGTGAGAGAGAGAGAGAGGGTTAGAGAGAGACGGGAGAGAGAGGGGTTGAGAAAGATGGGTTGCAAGAGAAAGGAGGTGAGGGGGAGGACTGAGAGAGAGAGATGGAGAGAGAGAGAGCGACAGACAGAGAGAGATAGAGCAAGAGTGAGAGTGACAGACAGAGAGAGCATGAGCGACAGAGAGAGAGAGAGCACGAGCGAGAGAGCGAACGAGAGAGACCGTGAGATAAGAGAGAGCGGGAGGCAAGAGAGAGGGAGAGAGGCAGGGAGAGAGAGAGAACGTGAGAAGAGGGTGAGAGAGTGAGAGAGAGACCGCAAGAGGAAGAGAGCGAGCAGAAGAGTGAGACAGAGAGAGAGAATGTGAGAGAGAGAGGGGGGGTGAGAGAGGGGTGCGAGACAGAGGGGCGAGAGAGGAGGGGAGAGAGGATGAGAGAGAGGGGGCGAGGGAGGAGGAGGGAGGGGGAGAGGGAGAGGGGGTGGGATTGGGGGCAGAGAGAGGGCACAGAGAGGGGGTAGAGAGATGGCAGAGAGGGGGAGAGATGGAGGAGAGGGGGAGAGAGGGGGTGAGAGAGCGGGGGAGAGAGGGGGGATAGAGGGGGGAGAGAGGGGGATGCGGGGGTGAGAGAGAGAGGGTGAGAGAGAGGGGTTGAGAGAGAGGGGGTAAGAGAAAAAGGGGTGAGGGAGAGAGGGGTGAGAATGGGAGAGAGGTCTGAGAAAAGGAGAGAGGGGGAGAAAGAGAGAGGGGGAAGAGAAAGAGAGAGAGAAGGTCAGAGAAAGAGTGAATGTGAGGGGGTGAGAGAGAGGAGGTGGGAGAGAGAGTGGGAGAGAGAGGGGGTGAGAGAGAGGGATTGAGAGAAAGGAGGAGAGATAGAGAAAGGGTGAGAGAGAAAGGGGGACAGCAAGATAAAGAGGGATGAGAGAGATGGGACGCGAGAGAGAGAGAGTTAAAGAGGTGAGAGAGAGGGTGAGATAGACAGTGAATGATGGGTTGAGAGAGAGAGAGAGACAGAGAGAGAGAGCGAGTGAACAGATGAGACAGTTAGAGGGGTGTGAGGGAGATGGGATGAGAGAGTGGGCGCTAGAGAGAGACAGAGCGGGAGCAAGAAGGAGGGAGGAAGAAAGGGGTCAAAAGAGATGGAGAAATGGGGTGAACAAGAGAAAGAGGGTGCGAGAGAGAAAGAGAGTGGGAGTGTGAGACAGAGTGCGAGAGGGAAGGGGAATGAGAGAGAGAAAAAGGGAGCGAGAGACATGAGGGGATGAGAGAGGGCGGGGGAGAGAGAGGGTGTAAAGGGGAGAGAGGGTGAGGGATGACAGAGGGAGGGGTGAGAGTGAGAGAGCAGGGTGGAGAGAGAGGGGGTGAGAGAGAGTGAGGGAGAGAGAGATAACAAGGTGAGAGAGAAAGGGGGTGTGTGAGAGAGAAGGGGGTGAGAGAGATAGGGGGTGCAAGAGAGCGTGGGTGAGAGCAGGAGGGGCTGTGAGAGAGGGGTGAGATAGGGAGAGTGTGAGAGAGGAGGGATGAGAGTGGGAGGGGGAAGAGGGACGGGATGAGAGAGGGAGGGTGAGAGAGAGGGGTGTGAGAGAGAGAAGGGTGAGAGAGAAGGGTGTGAGAGGGAGTCTTTAGAGAGGGTCACAGCATTTGGGTTTTAATTCCACCCTAAGAGAGTCCTACCTCTCAGATCCTGGGGATTGACAAACTTTAACCCCAGGCTTTAAACCTGTTTTAAAAATGACAGGGCCACAATCTGACAGGAGCCAGTTACCCAGAGGCCCCTAAAACCCAGGGTCCCCCAGAGGAGATTAAACCTCGGGGTAAATAAACACACAACTCACTGTGGGCCCCCACGGGGTGCAGCCTGTCGACCAGGCCTCAGGCCTCAGGCCAGTGCTCCCCCTCTGGAGGTTGTTCTTTCCTGGACTCGAACATTTTGGATCTTCACGTTGCAGCTTTCCAAACAAAGGTTCCTCGGGATAAAAGAGGGAAAAGATTAGTTGAAAGGGGGAGCAAGAGCATTTTGGAGGCAAGTTACACAGCAAGATCCCAGGGTTAAAAGCACCTCTGCCCAGCTCCAATGTATTAATGTATGTAACACAGTCAGCAGTTGGGATGGAACATGGTGTGGGAGCAGATCTTCCCAGGGATTGGAGGGGGATAGTGAGGGAAAGGCATCAGATTCTTACACTCTGCAGTGACCTGGGATCAATTGCCTTTTACTGAAAACAGTTCCCAACTTGTATGTGCCTGTAGCTCGCTCCAGTCTGAAACCCTCATTCCCCTCTATCCTGTCTCCAGTCTCTGAGCCAATGGGGTCTTCATTCTGCTACTGACCCTTCAGTCCCACTGGGATCATTTTTTCCCACCTTCTCTCATCCACGTGAAGGAATTGGATCCTGACAATTCCATTTACACTGTCTCCCATCAATCTTCATAGGATCCATATCACAGAGGTTAGACAGTGATCCCAGCAAACACACCCAGGGCAGAGGGAGCACAGGGTTCCAGACAAAATAAAGCTCCCATTAAACTGTCCCCATTTAAATCCCCAGGGCAGGTAGAGAATGGGGTCAGATACAGAGTAAATCTCCCTCTACACTGCAGCATTTCAAATTCCCAGGCCATATTGAGCTCGGTGTTAGGTACTGATTAAATCCCCCACTTCCCCCATCCTGTTCACATCAAACTCAATCAGGATAGCTCCATCACTGGGTTAGATACAGAGGATGTATCTGTTTGGATTTCAGCCCCAATCCAGTTGGTGATGATCACGGCCTTGTTAAGTGTGTTTGGGAATGGGGAGGGAGCTGTTAGGAGGGTGATGGTGGGATAGTGGGGAGCAGAGCTGTCTTCCAAGCAGTTGACCTGGGTCCGATTCCCAGCCATTGCAGTGTTGTGGTTTGTAAACAGCCTTTTAAAGGTAAGGCACTGGGATAAATCGAGGAAATAAATCTTTCATTCTGTGGTAAACCGGATCTGTCAGATTGCTCCTTGCTTTTCCTGGTGATGGTTCCTGTGAATTGCAGTGTGGAACCAGGCAGCATTGCTCGGCATCTCAGAAGCTTTCCCCTCTGCTGCTTCCCATTTCTTATTGAAATATTGGGTGCAGCACAAGGATGGGTTTGTTTTGTTCGAAAAGTGAGAGACTGCTCCAGTCAGGAACCTGAAATAATTACAGAAGCCACTGGAAACACTGAACAGTTCCAACAGCTTCTGTAGTGGTGGGGAGGGAGGGTTAATGTGTCAAATCTACACAAGGATAAAATAAACTCCAGCCACAAAACAATCAGAAATCCTGACTCTGCAAACATCCTTGTAAATCTTTTCTGAATCTTTACAAGTTTCACCCCATTCTCCCGATAGCAGAAAGACCAGAATTGTGTGGTTTATGGAATGTTACGATATCCGAATAGTTGCTGTTTATAGTTAAATAATGTTCATTTGGTTCAGGTTTCCAATCGAGTTCGGTTTGTCCAATCTTTCTTCCTTATGTTTGTGTTACAACGATAGTGTGGAGTAAAGTGTATTTTGATTCAAGCCTGGCAGTTTGACCAATCACATTGTAACGCCTTACACTTCCCTTCAGGAAATCAGGAAAAGGGGTCGAGACCATTTCCTTAAGGCAGAGGAGTTTGGTCTGGTTCATAACATCCTCAATGTCATCAATCCATGTCCCTCCAGCCCTGAGCAATGATGTTTACAGATTACTGGAGGATACACAGACACATTAATCGGTATTATCTTGGACAGGAGTCATTTGGGAATGATATTCCTCAGACCATCAACTCTCAGCTCGGCCAAGGATGAAGGCCAGGAATCCGGCACAATTGGGAAACAGCCCATTTCCCGGGAGACTGAGAGGTCACTAACAGAGCGGGAGCTGGAGAGTCAGGAACAGAATAACAGGGACAGTCTACTCTGTTCACATAGCCTTCACCCCTCAGTGAATCCAGTGGCAGGAATGACTGCTATTAGTCAGACTGACAGAATGTGATCAGATACACACACTGTCCTTCCACATCATCAATATCTCCCAGCTCCCACCCTGTCTCAGCTCATCTGCCCCTCTGCCATCTTCAATATTTTAATCGGGGCAGCATTAACTACCGTGCTTTGAGCTGAGCTGTCTTACCTTCTGTACTCTCTCTCTAAACGGCTCCAATTCCCCCCGATCCCTCTCCGGTTTAAGATGCTCCTTGACATCCGCCCCAATGAAAGAGGTAGACCATCACCTGACCCATGCACTGAAGAGCAGACTGACCCAACTCTGTCAATGTAAACCACCGAGGGAAGTGCACACTGACCCCAATCTGTCAATGTAACACACCCAGGGAAGAGAAGACTGACCCCACTCTGTCAAAGTAACAAACCCAGGGAAGAGCAGACTGACCCCCACTCTGTCAATGTAACACACCCAGGGAAGGGCAGACTGACCCCACTCTGTCAATGTAACACACCCAGGGAAGAGCAGACTGACCCCACTGTGTCAATGTAACACACCCAGGGAAGTGCAGACTGACCCGACTCTGTCAAAGTAACACACCCAGGGAAGTGCAGACTGACCCCAATCTGTCAATGTAACACACACAGGGAAGAGCAGGCTGACCCCACTCTGTCAATGTAACACACCCAGGGAAGAGCAGACTGACCCCACTCTGTCAATGTAACACACCCAGGGAAGTGCACACTGACCCCACCCTATCAAAGTAACAAACCCAGGGAAGAGCAGACTGACCCCCACTCTGTCAATGTAACACACCCAGGGAAGGGCAGACTGACCCCACTCTGTCAATATAACACACCCAGGGAAGAACAGACTGACCCCAATCTGTCAATGTAACCCACCCAGGAAAGAGCAGACTGACCCCACTCTGTCAATGTAACACACCCAGGGAATAGAAGACTTACCCCACTCTGTCAATGTAACCCACCCATAAAAGAGCAGACTGGCCCCACTCTGTCAATGAGACACGCCCTGGGAAGAGCAGACTGACCACACTCTGTCAATGTAACACACCCAGGGAAGAGCAGACTGACCTCACTCTGTCAATGCAACCCACCCAGAGAAGAGCAGAATGACCGCTTCTGCAAAATTACTCACACAGTCAACTGCAGTCTTACCCAACTCTGTCAATGTAACACACCCAGGGAAAAGCAGACTGACCCAACTCTGTCAATGTAACACACCCAGGGAGGAGCAGACTGTCCCCACTCTGTCAATTTAACAAACCCAGGGAAGAGCAGACTGACCTCACTCTGTCAATGTAACACACCTAGGGAAGTGCAGACTGACCCCACTCTGTCAATGTAACACACCCAGGGAAGAGCAGACTGACCCCACTCTGTCAATGTAACACACCCAGGGAAGAGTAGACTGACCACACTCTGTCAATGTAACACACCTAGGGAAGTGCAGACTGACCCCACTCTGTCAATGTAACACACCCAGGGAAGAGCAGACTGACCCCACTCTGTCAATGTAACACACCCAGGGAAGTACAGACTGACCCCACTATGTCAATGTAACACACCCAGGGAAGAGCAGACTGACCTCACTCTGCCAATGTAACACACCCAGGGAAGAGCAGACTGACCCCACTCTGTCAATGTAGCCCACCCATAAAAGAGCAGACTGACCCCACTCTGTCAATGTGACACGCCCTGGGAAGAGCAGACTAACCTCACTCTGTCAATGTAACACACCCAGGGAAGAGCAGACTGACCCCACTCTGTCAATGTGACACGCCCTGGAAGAGCACACTGACCCAACTCTGTCAATGTAACACACCCAGGGAAGAGCAGACTGACCAAACTCTGTCAATGTAACAAACCCAGGGAAGAGCAGACTAACCTCACTCTGTCAATGAAACCCACCCAGAGAAGAGCAGAATGTCCTCTTCTGCAAAATTACTCACACAGTGAACTGCAGACTTACCCCACTCTGTCAATGTAACCCACCCAGTGATGTGCACACTGACCCCACTCTGTCATTGTAACACACCCAGGGAAGAGCAGACTGACCCCACTCTGTCAATGTAACACACAATGGGAGAACAGACTGAAACCACTCTGTCAATGTAACCCACCCAGGGAAGAGCAGACAGATACCACTCTGTCAATGTAACACACCAAGGGAAGAACAGACTGACCCCACTCTGTCAATTTAACACACCCAGGGAAGAGCAGACTGACCCAACACTGTCAATTTAACACACCCAAGGAAGAACAGACTGACCCCACTCTGTCAATGTAACACACTCAGGGAAGAGCAGACTGACCCCAATCTGTCAATGTAACACATCCAGGGAAGAGAAGACTGACCCCACTCTGTCAATGTAACAAACCCAGGGAAGAGCAGACTGACCTCACTCTGTCAATGTAACACACCCAGGGAAGAGCAGACTGACCCCACTCTGTCAATGTAACACACGCAGGGAAGAGCAGACTGAATTCATTCTGTCAATGTAACCCACCCATAAAAGAGCAGACTGACCCCACTCTGTCAATGTGACACGCCCTGGGAAGAGCAGACTGACCACACTCTGTCAATGTAACACACCCTGGGAAGAGCAGACTGACCCCCACTCTGTCAATGTAACACACACAGGGAAGTGCACAGACCCCACTCTGTCATTGTAACACAGCAAGGGAAGAGCAGACTGACCCCCACTCTGTCAATGTAACAATCCCTGGGAGAACAGACTGACCCCACTCTGTCAATGTAACACACCCAGGGAAGAGCAGACTGAACCCACTCTGTCAATGTAACACACCCAGGGAAGAACAGACTGACCCCACTCTGTCATGGTAACACTCCCAGGGAAGAGCAGACTGACCGCACTCTGTCAATGTAACATACCCAGGGGAGAGCAGACTGACCCCCACTCTGTCAATGTAACACACACAGGGAAGTGCACAGACCCCACTCTGTCATTATAACACAGCAAGGGAAGAGCAGACTGACCCCCACTCTGTCAATGTAACAAACCCTGGGAGAACAGACTGACCCCACTCTGTCAATGTAACACACCCAGGGAAGAGCAGACTGGCAGACTGAACCCACTCTGTCAATGTAACACACCCAGGGAAGAACAGACTGACGCCACTCTGTCAATGTAACACACCCAGGGAAGAGCAGACTGACCCAACACTGTCAATTTAACACACCCAAGGAATAACAGACTGACCCCACTCTGTCAATGTAACACACCCAGGGAAGAACAGACTGACCCCACTCTGTCAATTTAACACACCGAAGGAAGAACAGACTGACCCCACTCTGTCAATGTAACACACCCAGGGAAGAGCAGACAGACCCCAATCTGTTAATGTAACACACCCAGGGAAGAGAAGACTGACCCCAATCTGTCAATGTAACAAACCCAGGGAAGAGCAGACTGACCTCACTCTGTCAATGTAACACACCCAGGGAAGAGCAGACTGACCCCACTCCGTCAATGTAACACACCCAGGGAAGAGCAGACTGAACTCACTCTGTCAATGTAACACAACCAGGGGGGAGCAGACTGAACCCACCCTGTCACTGTAACACACCCAGGGAAGAGCAGACTGACCTCACTCTGTCAATGTAACACACCCAGGGAAGAGCAGAATGACCGCTTCTGCAAAATTACTCACACAGTCAACAGCAGTCTTACCCCACTCTGTCAATGAAACACACCCAGGGAAAAGCAGACTGACCCAATTCTGTGAATGTAACACACCCAGGGAGGAGCAGACTGAACCCACCCTGTCACTGTAACACACCCAGGGAAGAGCAGACTGACCCCACCCTGTCACTGTAACACACCCAGGGAAGAGCAGACTGACCCCACTCTGTCAATGTAACACACCCAGGGAAGAGCAGACTGTCCCCACTCTGTCAATTTAACAAACCCAGGGAAGAGCAGACTGACCTCACTCTGTCAATGTAACCCACCCAGAGAAGAGCAGAATGACAGCTTCTGCAAAATTACTCACACAGTCAACTGCAGTCTTACCCCACTCTGTCAATGTAACACACCCAGGGAAGAGTAGACTGACCCCACTCTGTCAATGTAACACACCCAGGGAAGAGCAGACTGACCCCACTCTGTCAATGTGACACACCCTGGAAGAGCACACTGACCCAACTCTGTCAATGTAACACACCCAGGGAAGAGCAGACTGACCAAACTCTGTCAATGTAACAAACCCAGGGAAGAGCAGACTAACCTCACTCTGTCAATGTAACCCACCCAGAGAAGAGCAGAATGTCCTCTTCTGCAAAATTACTCACACAGTGAACTGCAGACTTACCCCACTCTGTCAATGTAACCCACCCAGTGATGTGCACACTGACCCCACTCTGTCATTGTAACACACCCAGGGAAGAGCAGACTGACCCCACTCTGTCAATGTAACACACAATGGGAGAACAGACTGAAACCACTCTGTCAATGTAACCCACCCAGGGAAGAGCAGACAGATACCACTCTGTCAATGTAACACACCAAGGGAAGAACAGACTGACCCCACTCTGTCAATTTAACACACCCAGGGAAGAGCAGACTGACCCAACACTGTCAATTTAACACACCCATGGAAGAACAGACTGACGCCACTCTGTCAATGTAACACACTCAGGGAAGAGCAGACTGACCCCAATCTGTCAATGTAACACATCCAGGGAAGAGAAGACTGACCCCACTCTGTCAATGTAACAAACCCAGGGAAGAGCAGACTGACCTCACTCTGTCAATGTAACACACCCAGGGAAGAGCAGACTGAACCCACTCTGTCAATGTAACACACGCAGGGAAGAGCAGACTGAATTCATTCTGTCAATGTAACCCACCCATAAAAGAGCAGACTGACCCCACTCTGTCAATGTGACACGCCCTGGGAAGAGCAGACTGACCACACTCTGTCAATGTAACACACCCTGGGAAGAGCAGACTGACCCCCACTCTGTCAATGTAACACACACAGGGAAGTGCACAGACCCCACTCTGTCATTGTAACACAGCAAGGGAAGAGCAGACTGACCCCCACTCTGTCAATGTAACAAACCCTGGGAGAACAGGCTGACCCCACTCTGTCAATGTAACACACCCAGGGAAGAGCAGACTGAACCCACTCTGTCAATGTAACACACCCAGGGAAGAACAGACTGACCCCACTCTGTCATTGTAACACACCCAGGGAAGAGCAGACTGACCGCACTATGTCAATGTAACACACAATGGGAGAACAGACTGACCCCACTCTGTCAATGTAACACACCCAGGGAAGAGCAGACAGATACCACTCTGTCAATGTAACACACCAAGGGAAGAACAGACTGAGCCCACTCTGTCAATTTAACACACCCAGGGAAGAGCAGACTGACCCCACTCTGTCAATGTAACATACCCAGGGGAGAGCAGACTGACACCACCCTGTCACTCTAACACTCCCAGGGAAGAACAGACTGACGCCACTCTGTCAATGTAACACACCCAGGGAAGAGCAGACAGACCCAACACTGTCAATTTAACACACCCAAGGAAGAACAGACTGACGCCACTCTGTCAATGTAACACACCCAGGGAAGAGCAGACTGACCCAACACTGTCAATTTAACACACCCAAGGAAGAACAGACTGACCCCACTCTGTCAATGTAACACACTCAGGGAAGAGCAGACTGACCCCAATCTGTTAATGTAACACACCCAGGGAAGAGAAGACTGACCCCAATCTGTCAATTTAACAAACCCAGGGAAGAGCAGACTGACCTCACTCTGTCAATGTAACACACCCAGGGAAGAGCAGACTGACCCCACTCTGTCAATGTAACACACCCAGGGAAGAGCAGACTGAACTCACTCTGTCAATGTAACACAACCAGGGAGGAGCAGACTGAACCCACCCTGTCAATGTAACACACCCAGGGAAGAGCAGACTGACCTCACTCTGTCAATGTAACCCACCCAGAGAAGAGCAGAATGACCGCTTCTGCAAAATTACTCACACAGTCAACTGCAGTCTTACCCAACTCTGTCAATGTAACACACCCAGGGAAATGCAGACTGACCCAACTCTGTCAATGTAACACACCCAGGGAGGAGCAGACTGAACCCACCCTGTCACTGTAACACACCCAGGGACGAGAAAACTTTCCCCACACTGTCAATTTAACAAACCCAGGGAAGAGCAGACTGACCTCACTCTGTCAATGTAACCCACCCAGAGAAGAGCAGAATGACCGCTTCTGCAAAATTACTCACACAGTCAACTGCAGTCTTACCCCACTCTGTCAATGTAACACACCCAGGGAAGAGTAGACTGACCACACTCTGTAAATGTAACAAACCCAGGGAAGAGCAGACTGACCTCACTCTGTCAATGTAACACACCCAGGGAAGTGCAGACTGACCCCACTCTGTCAATGTAACACACCCAGGGAAGAGCAGACTGACCCCACTCTGTCAATGTAACACACCCAGGGAAGTACAGACTGACCCCACTATGTCAATGTAACAAACCCAGGGAACAGCAGACTGACCTCACTCTGCCAATGTAACACACCCAGGGAAGAGCAGACTGACCCCACTCTGTCAATGTAGCCCACCCATAAAAGAGCAGACTGACCCCACTCTGTCAATGTGACACGCCCTGGGAAGAGCAGAATAAACTCACTCTGTCAATGTAACACACCCAGGGAAGAGCAGACTGACCCCACTCTGTCAATGTGACACGCCCTGGAAGAGCACACTGACCCAACTCTGTCAATGTAACACACCCAGGGAAGAGCAGACTGACCAAACTCTGTCAATGTAACAAACCCAGGGAAGAGCAGACTAACCTCACTCTGTCAATGTAACCCACCCAGAGAAGAGCAGAATGTCCTCTTCTGCAAAATTACTCACACAGTGAACTGCAGACTTACCCCACTCTGTCAATGTAACCCACCCAGTGATGTGCACACTGACCCCACTCTGTCATTGTAACACACCCAGGGAAGAGCAGACTGACCCCACTCTGTCAATGTAACTCCCAATGGGAGAACAGACTGAAACCACTCTGTCAATGTAACCCACCCAGGGAAGAGCAGACAGATACCACTCTGTCAATGTAACACACCAAGGGAAGAACAGACTGACCCCACTCTGTCAATTTAACACACCCAGGGAAGAGCAGACTGATCCAACACTGTCAATTTAACACACCCATGGAAGAACAGACTGACGCCACTCTGTCAATGTAACACACTCAGGGAAGAGCAGACTGACCCCAATCTGTCAATGTAACACATCCAGGGAAGAGAAGACTGACCCCACTCTGTCAATGTAACAAACCCAGGGAAGAGCAGACTGACCTCACTCTGTCAATGTAACACACCCAGGGAAGAGCAGACTGAACCCACTCTGTCAATGTAACACACGCAGGGAAGAGCAGACTGAATTCATTCTGTCAATGTAACCCACCCATAAAAGAGCAGACTGACCCCACTCTGTCAATGTGACACACCCTGGGAAGAGCAGACTGACCCCCACTCTGTCAATGTAACACACACAGGGAAGTGCACAGACCCCACTCTGTCATTGTAACACAGCAAGGGAAGAGCAGACTGACCCCCACTCTGTCAATGTAACAAAGCCTGGGAGAACAGGCTGACCCCACTCTGTCAATGTAACACACCCAGGGAAGAACAGACTGACCCCACTCTGTCATTGTAACACACCCAGGGAAGAGCAGACTGACCGCACTCTGTCAATGTAACACACAATGGGAGAACAGACTGACCCCACTCTGTCAATGTAACACACCCAGGGAAGAGCAGACAGATACCACTCTGTCAATGTAACACACCAAGGGAAGAACAGACTGACCCCACTCTGTCAATTTAACACACCCAGGGAAGAGCAGACTGACCCCACTCTTTCAATGTAACATACCCAGGGGAGAGCAGACTGACACCACCCTGTCACTCTAACACTCCCAGGGAAGAACAGACTGACGCCACTCTGTCAATGTAACACACCCAGGGAAGAGCAGACAGACCCAACACTGTCAATTTAACACACCCAAGGAAGAACAGACTGACCCCACTCTGTCAATGTATCACAGCCAGGGAAGAACAGACTGACCCCACTCTGTCATTGTAACACACCCAGGGAAGAGCAGACTGAAAGCACTCTGTCAATGTAACACACAATGGGAGAACAGACTGACCCCACTCTGTCAATGTAACACACCCAGGGAAGAGCAGACAGATACCACTCTGTCAATGTAACACACCCAGGGAAGTACAGACTGACCTCACTATGTCAATGTAACAAACCCAGGGAAGAGCAGACTGACCTCACTCTGCCAATGTAACACACCCAGGGAAGAGCAGACTGACCCCACTCTGTCAATGTAACCCACCCATAAAAGAGCAGACTGACCCCACCCTGTCACTGTAAAACTCCCAGGGAAGAACAGACTGACGCCACTCTGTCAATGTAACACACCCAGGGAAGAGCAGACTGACCCAACACTGTCAATTTAACACACCCAAGGAAGAACAGACTGACCCCACTCTGTCAATGTAACACACTCAGGGAAGAGCAGACTGACCCCAATCTGTTAATGTAACACACCCAGGGAAGAGAAGACTGACCCCAATCTGTCAATGTAACAAACCCAGGGAAGAGCAGACTGACCTCACTCTGTCAATGTAACACACCCAGGGAAGAGCAGACTGACCCCACTCTGCCAATGTAACACACCCAGGGAAGAGCAGACTGAACTCACTCTGTCAATGTAACACAACCAGGGAGGAGCAGACTGAACCCACCCTGTCAATGTAACACACCCAGGGAAGAGCAGACTGACCTCACTCTGTCAATGTAACCCACCCAGAGAAGAGCAGAATGACCGCTTCTGCAAAATTACTCACACAGTCAACTGCAGTCTTACCCAACTCTGTCAATGTAACACACCCAGGGAAATGCAGACTGACCCAACTCTGTCAATGTAACACACCCAGGGAGGAGCAGACTGAACCCACCCTGTCACTGTAACACACCCAGGGACGAGAAAACTTTCCCCACACTGTCAATTTAACAAACCCAGGGAAGAGCAGACTGACCTCACTCTGTCAATGTAACCCACCCAGAGAAGAGCAGAATGACCGCTTCTGCAAAATTACTCACACAGTCAACTGCAGTCTTACCCCACTCTGTCAATGTAACACACCCAGGGAAGAGTAGACTGACCACACTCTGTAAATGTAACAAACCCAGGGAAGAGCAGACTGACCTCACTCTGTCAATGTAACACACCCAGGGAAGTGCAGACTGACCCCACTCTGTCAATGTAACACACCCAGGGAAGAGCAGACTGACCCCACTCTGTCAATGTAACACACCCAGGGAAGTACAGACTGACCCCACTATGTCAATGTAACAAACCCAGGGAACAGCAGACTGACCTCACTCTGCCAATGTAACACACCCAGGGAAGAGCAGACTGAACCCACCCTGTCACTGTAACACACCCAGGGACGAGAAAACTTTCCCCACACTGTCAATTTAACAAACCCAGGGAAGAGCAGACTGACCTCACTCTGTCAATGTAACCCACCCAGAGAAGAGCAGAATGACCGCTTCTGCAAAATTACTCACACAGTCAACTGCAGTCTTACCCCACTCTGTCAATGTAACACACCCAGGGAAGAGTAGACTGACCCAACACTGTCAATTTAACACACCCAAGGAAGAACAGACTGACCCCACTCTGTCAATGTAACACAACCAGGGAGGAGCAGACTGAACCCACCCTGTCAATGTAACACACCCAGGGAAGAGCAGACTGACCTCACTCTGTCAATGTAACACACCCAGGGAAGTGTAGACTGTCCCCACTCTGTCAATGTAACACACCCAGGGAAGAGCAGACTGACCCCACTCTGTCAATGTAACACACCCAGGGAAGTACAGACTGACCTCACTATGTCAATGTAACAAACCCAGGGAAGAGCAGACTGACCTCACTCTGCCAATGTAACACACCCAGGGAAGAGCAGACTGACCCCACTCTGTCAATGTAACCCACCCATAAAAGAGCAGACTGACCCCACTCTGTCAATGTGACACGCCCTGGGAAGAGCAGACTGACCACACTCTGTCAATGTAACACACCCTGGGAAGAGCAGACTGACCCCCACTCTGTCAATGTAACACACACAGGGAAGTGCACAGACCCCACTCTGTCATTATAACACAGCAAGGGAAGAGCAGACTGACCCCCACTCTGTCAATGTAACAAACCCTGAGAGAACAGACTGACCCCACTCTGTCAATGTAACACACCCAGGGAAGAGCAGACTGGCAGACTGAACCCACTCTGTCAATGTAACACACCCAGGGAAGAACAGACTGACCCCACTCTGTCAATGTAATACACCCAGGGAAGAACAGACTGACCCCACTCTGTCAATGTAGCACACCCAGGGAAGAGCAGACTTACACCACTCTGTCAATATAACCCACCCATAAAAGAGCAGACTGGCCCCACTCTGTCAATGTGACACGCCCTGGGAAGAGCAGACTGACCACACTCTGTCAATGTTACCCACCCAGGGAAGAGCAGATTGACCCCACTCTGTCAATGAAACACACCCAGGGAAGAGCACACTGACCCCACCCTATCAATGTAACCCACCCAGGGAAGAGCAGATTGACCCCACTCTGTCAATGTGACACGCCCTGGGAAGAGCAGACTGAACTCACTCTGTCAATGTAACACAACCAGGGAAGATCAGACTGACCCCACTATGTCAATGTAACACAAGCAGGGAAGGTCAGACTGACCCCACTCTGTCAATGTAACACACCCAGGGAAGATCAGACTGACCCCACTCTGTCAATGTAACACACCCTGGGAGAACAGACTGACCCCACTCTGTCAATGTAACACACCCAGGGAAGAGCAGACTGAACCCACTCTGTCAATGTAACAAACCCAGGGAAGAACAGACTGACCCCACTCTGTCAATGTAATACACCCAGGGAAGAACAGACTGACCCCACTCAGTCAATGTAACACACCCAGGGAAGAGCTGACTGACCTCACTCTGTCAATGTAACACACCCAGGGAAGAACAGACTGACTCCACTCTGTCAATGTAACCCCCCCAAGGGAAGAGCAGACTGACACCAATCTGTCAATGTAACACACCCAGGGAAGAACAGACTGACCCCACTCTGTCAATGTAACAAACCCTGGGAGAACAGACTGACCCCACTCTGTCAATGTAACACACTCAGGGAAGAGCAGACTGACCCCAATCTGTTAATGTAACACACCCAGGGAAGAGAAGACTGACCCCAATCTGTCAATGTAACAAACCCAGGGAAGAGCAGACTGACCTCACTCTGTCAATGTAACACACCCAGGGAAGAGCAGACTGACCCCACTCTGTCAATGTAACACACCCAGGGAAGAGCAGACTGAACTCACTCTGTCAATGTAACACAACCAGGGAGGAGCAGACTGAACCCACCCTGTCAATGTAACACACCCAGGGAAGAGCAGACTGACCTCACTCTGTCAATGTAACCCACCCAGAGAAGAGCAGAATGACCGCTTCTGCAAAATTACTCACACAGTCAACTGCAGTCTTACCCAACTCTGTCAATGTAACACACCCAGGGAAATGCAAACTGACCCAACTCTGTCAATGTAACACACCCAGGGAGGAGCAGACTGAACCCACCCTGTCACTGTAACACACCCAGGGAAGAGCAGACTTTCCCCACACTGTCAATTTAACAAACCCAGGGAAGAGCAGACTGACCTCACTCTGTCAATGTAACCCACCCAGAGAAGAGCAGAATGACCGCTTCTGCAAAATTACTCACACAGTCAACTGCAGACTTACCCCACTCTGTCAATGTAACACACCCAGGGAAGAGTAGACTGACCACACTCTGTAAATGTAACAAACCCAGGGAAGAGCAGACTGACCTCACTCTGTCAATGTAACACACCCAGGGAAGTGTAGACTGTCCCCACTCTGTCAATGTAACACACCCAGGGAAGAGCAGACTGACCCCACTCTGTCAATGTAACACACCCAGGGAAGTACAGACTGACCTCACTATGTCAATGTAACAAACCCAGGGAAGAGCAGACTGACCTCACTCTGCCAATGTAACACACCCAGGGAAGAGCAGACTGACCCCACTCTGTCAATGTAACCCACCCATAAAAGAGCAGACTGACCCCACTCTGTCAATGTGACACGCCCTGGGAAGAGCAGACTAACCTCACTCTGTCAATGTAACAAACCCAGGGAAGAGCAGACTGACCCCACTCTGTCAATGTGACACGCCCTGGAAGAGCACACTGACCCAACTCTGTCAATGTAACACACCCAGGGAAGAGCAGACTGACCAAACTCTGTCAATGTATCAAACCCAGGGAAGAGCAGACTAACCTCACTCTGTCAATGTAACCCACCCAGAGAAGAGCAGAATGTCCTCTTCTGCAAAATTACTCACACAGTGAACTGCAGACTTACCCCACTCTGTCAATGTAACCCACACAGTGATGTGCACACTGACCCCACTCTGTCATTGTAACACACCCAGGGAAGAGCAGACTGACCCCACTCTGTCAATGTAACACACAATGGGAGAACAGACTGAAACCACTCTGTCAATGTAACCCACCCAGGGAAGAGCAGACAGATACCACTCTGTCAATGTAACACACCAAGGGAAGAACAAACTGACCCCACTCTGTCAATTTAACACACCCAGGGAAGAGCAGACTGACCCAACACTGTCAATTTAACACACCCAAGGAAGAACAGACTGACCCCACTCTGTCAATGTAAAACATTCAGGGAAGAGCAGACTGACCCCAATCTGTCAATGTAACACACCCAGGGAAGAGAAGACTGACCCCACTCTGTCAATATAACAAACCCAGGGAAGAGCAGACTGACCCCAATCTGTCAATGTAACACACGCAGGGAAGAGCAGACTGAATTCATTCTGTCAATGTAACCCACCCATAAAAGAGCAGACTGACCCCACTCTGTCAATGTGACACGCCCTGGGAAGAGCAGACTGACCCCACTCTGTCAATGTAACACACCCTGGGAAGAGCAGACTGACCCCACTCTGTCAATGTTACACGCCCTGGGAAGAGCAGACTAACCTCACTCTGTCAATGTAACAAACCCAGGGAAGAGCAGACTGACCCCACTCTGTCAATGTGACACGCCCTGGAAGAGCACACTGACCCAACTCTGTCAATGTAACACACCCAGGGAAGAGCAGACTGACCAAACTCTGTCAATGTAACAAACCCAGGGAAGAGCAGACTAACCTCACTCTGTCAATGTAACCCACCCAGAGAAGAGCAGAATGTCCTCTTCTGCAAAATTACTCACACAGTGAACTGCAGACTTACCCCACTCTGTCAATGTAACCCACCCAGTGATGTGCACACTGACCCCACTCTGTCATTGTAACACACCCAGGGAAGAGCAGACTGACCCCACTCTGTCAATGTAACACACAATGGGAGAACAGACTGAAACCACTCTGTCAATGTAACCCACCCAGGGAAGAGCAGACAGATACCACTCTGTCAATGTAACACACCAAGGGAAGAACAAACTGACCCCACTCTGTCAATTTAACACACCCAGGGAAGAGCAGACTGACCCAACACTGTCAATTTAACACACCCAAGGAAGAACAGACTGACCCCACTCTGTCAATGTAAAACATTCAGGGAAGAGCAGACTGACCCCAATCTGTCAATGTAACACACCCAGGGAAGAGAAGACTGACCCCACTCTGTCAATGTAACAAACCCAGGGAAGAGCAGACTGACCCCAATCTGTCAATGTAACACACGCAGGGAAAAGCAGACTGAATTCATTCTGTCAATGTAACCCACCCATAAAAGAGCAGACTGACCCCACTCTGTCAATGTGACACGCCCTGGGAAGAGCAGACTGACCACACTCTGTCAATGTAACACACCCTGGGAAGAGCAGACTGACCCCCACTCTGTCAATGTAACACACACAGGGAAGTGCACAGACCCCACTCTGTCATTATAACACAGCAAGGGAAGAGCAGACTGAACCCCACTCTGTCAATGTAACAAACCCTGGGAGAACAGACTGACCCCACTCTGTCACTGTAACACACCCAGGGAAGAGCAGACTGGCAGACTGAACCCACTCTGTCAATGTAACACACCCAGGGAAGAACAGACTGACCCCACTCTGTCAATGTAATACACCCAGGGAAGAACAGACTGACCCCACTCTGTCAATGTAACACACCCAGGGAAGAGCAGACTTACACCACTCTGTCAATATAACCCACCCATAAAAGAGCAGACTGGCCCCACTCTGTCAATGTGACACGCCCTGGGAAGAGCAGACTGACCACACTCTGTCAATGTTACCCACCCAGGGAAGAGCAGATTGACCCCACTCTGTCAATGTGACACGCCCTGGGAAGAGCAGACTGAACTCACTCTGTCAATGTAACACAACCAGGGAAGATCAGACTGACCCCACTATGTCAATGTAACACAAGCAGGGAAGGTCAGACTGACCCCACTCTGTCAATGTAACACACCCAGGGAAGATCAGACTGACCCCACTCTGTCAATGTAACACACCCTGGGAGAACAGACTGACCCCACTCTGTCAATGTAACACACCCAGGGAAGAGCAGACTGAACCCACTCTGTCAATGTAACAAACCCAGGGAAGAACAGACTGACCCCACTCTGTCAATGTAATACACCCAGGGAAGAACAGACTGACCCCACTCAGTCAATGTAACACACCCAGGGAAGAGCTGACTGACCCCACTCTGTCAATGTAACACACCCAGGGAAGAACAGACTGACTCCACTCTGTCAATGTAACCCCCCCAAGGGAAGAGCAGACTGACACCAATCTGTCAATGTAACACACCCAGGGAAGAACAGACTGACCCCACTCTGTCAATGTAACAAACCCTGGGAGAACAGACTGACCCCACTCTGTCAATGTAACACACCCAGGGAAGGGCAGACTGACCCCCACTCTGTCAATGTAACAAACCCTGGGAGAACAGCCTGACCCCACTCTGTCAATGTAACACACCCAGGGAAGAGCAGACTGAACCCACTCTGTCAATGTAACACACCCAGGGAAGAACAGACTGACCCCACTCTGTCATTGTAACACACCCAGGGAAGAGCAGACTGACCGCACTCTGTCAATGTAACATACCCAGGGGAGAGCAGACTGACACCACCCTGTCACTGTAACACTCCCAGCGAAGAACAGACTGACGCCACTCTGTCAATGTAACACACCCAGGGAAGAGCAGACTGACCCAACACTGTCAATTTAACACACCCAAGGAATAACAGACTGACCCCACTCTGTCAATGTAACACACCCAGGGAAGAGCAGACTGACCCAACACTGTCAATTTAACACACCCAAGGAAGACCAGACTGACCACACTCTGTCAATGTAACACACTCAGGGAAGAGCAGAAAGAACCCAATCTGTTAATGTAACACACCCAGGGAAGAGAAGACTGACCCCAATCTGTCAATGTAACAAACCCAGGGAAGAGCAGACTGACGTCACTCTGTCAATGTAACACACCCAGGGAAGAGCAGACTGACCCCACTCTGTCAATGTAACACACCCAGGGAAGAGCAGACTGAACTCACTCTGTCAATGTAACACAACCAGGGAGGAGCAGACTGAACCCACCCTGTCACTGTAACACACCCAGGGAAGAGCAGACTGACCTCACTCTGTCAATGTAACCCACCCAGAGAAGAGCAGAATGACCGCTTCTGCAAAATTACTCACACAGTCAACAGCAGTCTTACCCCACTCTGTCAATGAAACACACCCAGGGAAAAGCAGACTGACCCAACTCTGTCAATGTAACACACCCAGGGAGGAGCAGACTGAACCCACCCTGTCACTGTAACACACCCAGGGAAGAGCAGACTGTCCCCACTCTGTCAATTTAACAAACCCAGGGAAGAGCAGACTGACCTCACTCTGTCAATGTAACCCACCCAGAGAAGAGCAGAATGACAGCTTCTGCAAAATTACTCACACAGTCAACTGCAGTCTTACCCCACTCTGTCAATGTAACACACCCAGGGAAGAGTAGACTGACCACACTCTGTAAATGTAACAAACCCAGGGAAGAGCAGACTGACCTCACTCTGTCAATGTAACACACCCAGGGAAGTGCAGACTGACCCCACTCTGTCAATGTAACACACCCAGGGAAGAGCAGACTGACCCCACTCTGTCAATGTGACACGCCCTGGGAAGAGCAGACTAACCTCACTCTGTCAATGTAACACACCCAGGGAAGAGCAGACTGACCCCACTCTGTCAATGTGACACGCCCTGGAAGAGCACACTGACCCAACTCTGTCAATGTAACACACCCAGGGAAGAGCAGACTGACCAAACTCTGTCAATGTAACAAACCCAGGGAAGAGCAGACTAACCTCACTCTGTCAATGTAACCCACCCAGAGAAGAGCAGAATGTCCTCTTCTGCAAAATTACTGACACAGTGAACTGCAGACTTACCCCACTCTGTCAATGTAACCCACCCAGTGATGTGCACACTGACCCCACTCTGTCATTGTAACACACCCAGGGAAGAGCAGACTGACCCCACTCTGTCAATGTAACACACAATGGGAGAACAGACTGAAACCACTCTGTCAATGTAACCCACCCAGGGAAGAGCAGACAGATACCACTCTGTCAATGTAACACACCAAGGGAAGAACAGACTGACCCCACTCTGTCAATTTAACACACCCAGGGAAGAGCAGACTGACCCAACACTGTCAATTTAACACACCCATGGAAGAACAGACTGACCCCACTCTGTCAATGTAACACACTCAGGGAAGAGCAGACTGACCCCAATCTGTCAATGTAACACATCCAGGGAAGAGAAGACTGACCCCACTCTGTCAATGTAACAAACCCAGGGAAGAGCAGACTGACCTCACTCTGTCAATGTAACACACCCAGGGAAGAGCAGACTGAACCCACTCTGTCAATGTAACACACGCAGGGAAGAGCAGACTGAATTCATTCTGTCAATGTAACCCACCCATAAAAGAGCAGACTGACCCCACTCTGTCAATGTGACACGCCCTGGGAAGAGCAGACTGACCACACTCTGTCAATGTAACACACCCTGGGAAGAGCAGACTGACCCCCACTCTGTCAATGTAACACACACAGGGAAGTGCACAGACCCCACTCTGTCATTGTAACACAGCAAGGGAAGAGCAGACTGACCCCCACTCTGTCAATGTAACAAACCCTGGGAGAACAGGCTGACCCCACTCTGTCAATGTAACACACCCAGGGAAGAGCAGACTGAACCCACTCTGTCAATGTAACACACCCAGGGAAGAACAGACTGACCCCACTCTGTCATTGTAACACACCCAGGGAAGAGCAGACTGACCGCACTCTGTCAATGTAACACACAATGGGAGAACAGACTGACCCCACTCTGTCAATGTAACACACCCAGGGAAGAGCAGACAGATACCACTCTGTCAATGTAACACACCAAGGGAAGAACAGACTGACCCCACTCTGTCAATTTAACACACCCAGGGAAGAGCAGACTGACCCCACTCTGTCAATGTAACATACCCAGGGGAGAGCAGACTGACACCACCCTGTCACTCTAACACTCCCAGGGAAGAACAGACTGATGCCACTCTGTCAATGTAACACACCCAGGGAAGAGCAGACTGACCCAACACTGTCAATTTAACACACCCAAGGAAGAACAGACTGACCCCACTCTGTCAATGTATCACAGCCAGGGAAGAACAGACTGACCCCACTCTGTCATTGTAACACACCCAGGGAAGAGCAGACTGAAAGCACTCTGTCAATGTAACACACAATGGGAGAACAGACTGACCCCACTCTGTCAATGTAACACACCCAGGGAAGAGCAGACAGATACCACTCTGTCAATGTAACACACCCAGGGAAGAGCAGACAGATACCACTCTGTCAATGTAACACACCCAGGGGAGAGCAGACTGACACCACCCTGTCACTGTAAAACTCCCAGGGAAGATCAGACTGACGCCACTCTGTCAATGTAACACACCCAGGGAAGAGCAGACTGACCCAACACTGTCAATTTAACACACCCAAGGAAGAACAGACTGACCCCACTCTGTCAATGTAACACACTCAGGGAAGAGCAGACTGACCCCAATCTGTTAATGTAACACACCCAGGGAAGAGAAGACTGACCCCAATCTGTCAATTTAACAAACCCAGGGAAGAGCAGACTGACCTCACTCTGTCAATGTAACACACCCAGGGAAGAGCAGACTGACCCCACTCTGTCAATGTAACACACCCAGGGAAGAGCAGACTGAACTCACTCTGTCAATGTAACACAACCAGGGAGGAGCAGACTGAACCCACCCTGTCAATGTAACACACCCAGGGAAGAGCAGACTGACCTCACTCTGTCAATGTAACCCACCCAGAGAAGAGCAGAATGACCGCTTCTGCAAAATTACTCACACAGACAACTGCAGTCTTACCCAACTCTGTCAATGTAACACACCCAGGGAAATGCAAACTGACCCAACTCTGTCAATGTAACACACCCAGGGAGGAGCAGACTGAACCCACCCTGTCACTGTAACACACCCAGGGAAGAGCAGACTTTCCCCACACTGTCAATTTAACAAACCCAGGGAAGAGCAGACTGACCTCACTCTGTCAATGTAACCCACCCAGAGAAGAGCAGAATGACCGCTTCTGCAAAATTACTCACACAGTCAACTGCAGATTTACCCCACTCTGTCAATGTAACACACCCAGGGAAGAGTAGACTGACCACACTCTGTAAATGTAACAAACCCAGGGAAGAGCAGACTGACCTCACTCTGTCAATGTAACACACCCAGGGAAGTGTAGACTGTCCCCACTCTGTCAATGTAACACACCCAGGGAAGAGCAGACTGACCCCACTCTGTCAATGTAACACACCCAGGGAAGTACAGACTGACCTCACTATGTCAATGTAACAAACCCAGGGAAGAGCAGACTGACCTCACTCTGCCAATGTAACACACCCAGGGAAGAGCAGACTGACCCCACTCTGTCAATGTAACCCACCCATAAAAGAGCAGACTGACCCCACTCTGTCAATGTGACACGCCCTGGGAAGAGCAGACTAACCTCACTCTGTCAATGTAACAAACCCAGGGAAGAGCAGACTGACCCCACTCTGTCAATGTGACACGCCCTGGAAGAGCACACTGACCCAACTCTGTCAATGTAACACACCCAGGGAAGAGCAGACTGACCAAACTCTGTCAATGTAACAAACCCAGGGAAGAGCAGACTAACCTCACTCTGTCAATGTAACCCACCCAGAGAAGAGCAGAATGTCCTCTTCTGCAAAATTACTCACACAGTGAACTGCAGACTTACCCCACTCTGTCAATGTAACCCACCCAGTGATGTGCACACTGACCCCACTCTGTCATTGTAACACACCCAGGGAAGAGCAGACTGACCCCACTCTGTCAATGTAACACACAATGGGAGAACAGACTGAAACCACTCTGTCAATGTAACCCACCCAGGGAAGAGCAGACAGATACCACTCTGTCAATGTAACACACCAAGGGAAGAACAAACTGACCCCACTCTGTCAATTTAACACACCCAGGGAAGAGCAGACTGACCCAACACTGTCAATTTAACACACCCAAGGAAGAACAGACTGACCCCACTCTGTCAATGTAAAACATTCAGGGAAGAGCAGACTGACCCCAATCTGTCAATGTAACACACCCAGGGAGAGAAGACTGACCCCACTCTGTCAATGTAACAAACCCAGGGAAGAGCAGACTGACCCCAATCTGTCAATGTAACACACGCAGGGAAGAGCAGACTGAATTCATTCTGTCAATGTAACCCACCCATAAAAGAGCAGACTGACCCCACTCTGTCAATGTGACACGCCCTGGGAAGAGCAGACTGACCACACTCTGTCAATGTAACACACCCTGGGAAGAGCAGACTGACCCCCACTCTGTCAATGTAACACACACAGGGAAGTGCACAGACCCCACTCTGTCATTATAACACAGCAAGGGAAGAGCAGACTGACCCCCACTCTGTCAATGTAACAAACCCTGGGAGAACAGACTGACCCCACTCTGTCACTGTAACACACCCAGGGAAGAGCAGACTGGCAGACTGAACCCACTCTGTCAATGTAACACACCCAGGGAAGAACAGACTGACCCCACTCTGTCAATGTAATACACCCAGGGAAGAACAGACTGACCCCACTCTGTCAATGTAACACACCCAGGGAAGAGCAGACTTACACCACTCTGTCAATATAACCCACCCATAAAAGAGCAGACTGGCCCCACTCTGTCAATGTGACACGCCCTGGGAAGAGCAGACTGACCACACTCTGTCAATGTTACCCACCCAGGGAAGAGCAGATTGACCCCACTCTGTCAATGTGACACGCCCTGGGAAGAGCAGACTGAACTCACTCTTTCAATGTAACACAACCAGGGAAGATCAGACTGACCCCACTATGTCAATGTAACACAAGCAGGGAAGGTCAGACTGACCCCACTCTGTCAATGTAACACACTCAGGGAAGATCAGACTGACCCCACTCTGTCAATGTAACACACCCTGGGAGAACAGACTGACCCCACTCTGTCAATGTAACACACCCAGGGAAGAGCAGACTGAACCCACTCTGTCAATGTAACAAACCCAGGGAAGAACAGACTGACCCCACTCTGTCAATGTAATACACCCAGGGAAGAACAGACTGACCCCACTCAGTCAATGTAACACACCCAGGGAAGAGCTGACTGACCCCACTCTGTCAATGTAACACACCCAGGGAAGAACAGACTGACTCCACTCTGTCAATGTAACCCCCCCAAGGGAAGAGCAGACTGACACCAATCTGTCAATGTAACACACCCAGGGAAGAACAGACTGACCCCACTCTGTCAATGTAACAAACCCTGGGAGAACAGACTGACCCCACTCTGTCAATGTAACACACCCAGGGAAGGGCAGACTGACCCCCACTCTGTCAATGTAACAAACCCTGGGAGAACAGACTGACCCCACTCTGTCAATGTAACACACCCAGGGAAGAGCAGACTGAACCCACTCTGTCAATGTAACACACCCAGGGAAGAGCAGACTGACCGCACTCTGTCAATGTAACATACCCAGGGGAGAGCAGACTGACACCACCCTGTCACTGTAACACTCCCAGCGAAGAACAGACTGACGCCACTCTGTCAATGTAACACACCCAGGGAAGAGCAGACTGACCCAACACTGTCAATTTAACACACCCAAGGAATAACAGACTGACCCCACTCTGTCAATGTAACACACCCAGGGAAGAGCAGACTGACCCAACACTGTCAATTTAACACACCCAAGGAAGAACAGACTGACCACACTCTGTCAATGTAACACACTCAGGGAAGAGCAGAAAGACCCCAATCTGTTAATGTAACACACCCAGGGAAGAGAAGACTGACCCCAATCTGTCAATGTAACAAACCCAGGGAAGAGCAGACTGACCTCACTCTGTCAATGTAACACACCCAGGGAAGAGCAGACTGACCCCACTCTTTCAATGTAACACACCCAGGGAAGAGCAGACTGAACTCACTCTGTCAATGTAACACAACCAGGGAGGAGCAGACTGAACCCACCCTGTCACTGTAACACACCCAGGGAAGAGCAGACTGACCTCACTCTGTCAATGTAACCCACCCAGAGAAGAGCAGACTGACCAAACTCTGTCAATGTAACAAACCCAGGGAAGAGCAGACTAACCTCACTCTGTCAATGTAACCCACCCAGAGAAGAGCAGAATGTCCTCTTCTGCAAAATTACTCACACAGTGAACTGCAGACTTACCCCACTCTGTCAATGTAACCCACCCAGTGATGTGCACACTGACCCCACTCTGTCATTGTAACACACCCAGGGAAGAGCAGACTGACCCCACTCTGTCAATGTAACACACAATGGGAGAACAGACTGAAACCACTCTGTCAATGTAACCCACCCAGGGAAGAGCAGACAGATACCACTCTGTCAATGTAACACACCAAGGGAAGAACAGACTGACCCCACTCTGTCAATTTAACACACCCAGGGAAGAGCAGACTGACCCAACACTGTCAATTTAACACACCCATGGAAGAACAGACTGACCCCACTCTGTCAATGTAACACACTCAGGGAAGAGCAGACTGACCCCAATCTGTCAATGTAACACATCCAGGGAAGAGAAGACTGACCCCACTCTGTCAATGTAACAAACCCAGGGAAGAGCAGACTGACCTCACTCTGTCAATGTAACACACCCAGGGAAGAGCAGACTGACCCCACTCTGTCAATGTAACACACGCAGGGAAGAGCAGACTGAATTCATTCTGTCAATGTAACCCACCCATAAAAGAGCAGACTGACCCCACTCTGTCAATTTAACACACCCAGGGGTGAGCAGACTGACACCACCCTGTCACTGTAAAACTCCCAGGGAAGAACAGACTGACGCCACTCTGTCAATGTAACACACCCTGGGAAGAGCAGACTGACCCCACTCTGTCAATGTAACTCACCCAGGGAAGAGCAGACTGACCCCCACTCTGTCAATGTAACACACCCTGGGAAGAGCAGACAAACCCCACTCTGTCAATGTTACACACCCAGGGAAAGGCAGACGGACCCTGTTCTGTCAATGTAACACACCCAGGGAAGAGCAGACTGAACCCACTCTGTCAAAGAAACACACTCAGGGAAGAACAGACTGACCCCACTCTGTCAATGTAACGCACCCAGGGAAGAGCAGACTGACCCCACTCTGTCAATGTAACTCACCCAGGGAGAGAAGATTGACCACCCTCTGTCAATGTAACGCACCCAGGGAAGAGCAGACTGACCCCACTCTGTCAGTATATCACACCCAGGGAAGAGCAGACTGACCCCACTCTGTCAATGTAACACACCCAGGGAAGAGCAGACTGACCCCACTCTGTCAATGTAAGACACCCAGGGAAGAGTAGACTGACCCCACTCTGTAAATGTAACACACCCAGGGAAGAGCAGACTGACGTCACTCTGTCAATGTAACTCAACCAGGGAAGAGCAGACTGTCCCCACTCTGTCAATGCAACACACCCAGGGAAGAGCAGACTGACCCCACTCTGTCAATGTAAAACACCGATGGAAGAGCAGACTGACCCCACTCTGTCAATGTCACGCACCCAGGGAAGAGCAGACTGACCCCACTCTGTCAATGTAACACACCCAGGGAAGAGCAGACTGACCCCACTCTGTCAATGTAACACACCCAGGGAAGAGCAGACTGACCCCACTCTGTCAATATCACAGACCCAGGGAAGAGCAGACTCACCCAACTCTGTCAATGTAACACACCCAGGGGAGACAGGAGTGACCCCTCTATCTCAATGGAACTCACCCAGGGAAGAGCAGACTGACCTCACTCTGTCAATGTAACACACCGCGGGAAGAGTAGACTGACCCCACTCTGTCAATGTAACACACCCAAGGAAGAGCAGTCTGACCCCACTCTGTCATTGTAACACAGCCAGGGAAGAGCAGACTGACCCCTCTCTGTTAATGTAACTCACCCAGGGAACAGAAGATTGACCTCACTCGGTCAATGTAACATACCCAGGGAAGAGCAGACTGACACCACTCTGTCAATGTAACACACCCAGGGAAGAGCAGACTGACCCCACTCTGTCAATGTCACGCACCAAGGGAAGAGCAGACTGACCGCACTCTGTCAATGTAAAACACCCAGGGAAGAGCAGACTTACCCCACTCTGTCAATGTAACACACCCAAGGAAGAGCAGATTGACCCCACTCTGTCAATGTAACACACCCAGGGAAGAGTAGACTGACCCCACTCTGTCAATGTAACACTCCCAGGGAACAGCAGACAGACCCCGTTCTGTCAATGTAACCCACCCAGGGAAGAGCAGACTGACCCCACTCTGTCAATGTAACACACCCAGGGAAGAGCAGACTGACCCCATTCTGTCAATGTAACACACACAGGGAAGAGCAGACTGACCCCACTCTGTCAATGTAACTCACCCAGGGAAGAGAACATAGCCCCCCCTTTGTCAATGTAACACACCCAGGGGAGACCAGAGTGACCCCTATATCTTAATGTAACTCACCTAGGGAAGAGCAGACTGACCCCACTCTGTCAAAGTAACACACTCAGGGAAGAGCAGACTGTCCCCACTCTGTCGATGTAAGACACACAGGGTAGAGCAGACTGACACCACTCTGTCAATGTAAAACACCCAGGGAAGAGCAGACTGACCACTTTCTGTCAACGTTACACACCCAGGGAAGTTCAGACTGACCCAACTCTGTCAATGTAACGCATTCTGGGAAGAGCAGACTGACCCCACTCTGTCAATGCAACACACCCAGGGAAGAGCAGACTGACCCCACTCTATCATTGCAACACACCCAGGGAAGAGCAGACTGACCCCACTCTGTCAATGTATCACACCCAGGGAAGAGCAGACATACCCCATTCTGTCAATGTAACACACACAGGGAAGAGCAGACTGACCCCACTCTGTCAATGTAACTCACCCAGGGAAGAGAAGATAGCCCCCCCTTTGTCAATGTAACACACCCAGGGGAGACCTGAGTGACCCTTATATCTCAATGTAACTCACCTAGGGAAGAGCAGACTGACCCCACTCTGTCAAAGTAACACACTCAGGGAAGAGCAGACTGTCCCCACTCTGTCGAAGTAACACACTCATGGAAGAGCAGACTGACCTCACTCTGTCAATGTAACTCACCCAGAGAAGAGCAGACTGTCCCCACTCTGTCAAAGTAACACACTCGGGGAAGTGCAGACTGACCCCACTCTGTCAATGTAACACACCCAGGGAAGAGCAGACTGACCCCACCCTGTCAATGTAACACACCCAGGGAAGAGCAGACTGACCCCACTCTGTCAATGTAACACACCCAGGGAAGAGCAGACTGAACCCATCCTGTCAATGTACCACACCCAGGGAAGAGCAGACTGACCCCACCCTGTCAATGTAACACACCCAGGGGAGACCTGAGTGACCCTTATATCTCGATGTAACTCACCTAGGGAAGAGCAGACACACCCCACTCTGTCAATGTAACATACTCAGGGAATAGCAGTCTGACCCCACTCTGTCAATGTATCACACCCAGGGGAGAGTAGACTGAACCAACCCTGTCAATGTAACTCACCCAGGGAAGAGCAGAATGACCTCACTCTGTCAATGTAACACACCGCGGGAAGAGCAGACTGACTCCACTCTGTCAATGTAACACACCCAAGGAAGAGCAGCCTGACCCCACTCTGTCATTGTAACACAGCCAGGGAAGAGCAGGCTGACCCCTCTCTGTCAATGTAACTCACCCAGGGAACAGAAGATTGACCTCACTCGGTCAATGTAACATACCCAGGGAAGAGCAGACTAACCCCACTCTGTCAAAGTAACACACCCAGGGAAGAGCAGACTGACCCCACTCTGTCAATGTAACACACCCATGGAAGAGCAGACTGACCACACTCTGTCAATGTCACGCACCCAGGGAAGAGCAGACTGACCCCACTCTGTCAATGTAACCCACCCAGGCAAGAGCAGATTTACCCCACTCTGTCAATGTAACACACCCAGGGAAGAGCAGACTGAACCCACTCTGTCAATGTAACACACCCAGGGAAGAGCAGACAGACCCCGTTCTGTCAATGTAACCCACCCAGGGAAGAACAGACTGACCCCACTCTTTCAATGTAACACACCCAGGGAAGAGCAGACTGAACCCACTCTGTCAATGTAACCTACCCAGTGAAGAGCAGACTGACCCCTCTCCCTCCATGTAACTCACCCAGGGAAGCGCAGACTGACCCCATTCTGTCAATGTAACCCAAACAGGGAAGAGCAGACTGACCACACTCAGTCAATGTAACCCACCCAGGGAAGAGCAGACTGACCCCACTCTGTCAATGTAACACACCCAGGGGAGACCAGAGTGACCCCTCTATCACAATGTAACTCACCAAGGGAAGAGCAGACTGACCCCACTGTGTCAAAGTAACACACTCAGGGAAGAGCAGACTCTTCCCACTCTGTCAAAGTAACACACTCAGGGAAGAGCAAACTGACCTCACTCTGTCAATGTAACACACCCAGGGAAGAGCAGATTGTCCCCACTCTGTCAATGTAACACACCCAGGGAAGAGCAGACTGACCCCACTCTGTCAATGTAACACACCCAGGGAAGAGCAGACTGACCCCTCTCCCTCCGTGTAACTCACCCAGGGAATAGCAGACTGACCCCACTCTTTCAATGTAACACACCCAGGGAAGAGCACACTGACAACACTCTGTCAATGTAAAACTCCCAGGGGAGAGCAGACTGACCACTCTCTCTCCATGTAACTCACCCAGGGAAGATAGACTGACCCCACTCTGTCAATGTAACACACCCAGGGAAAAGCAGACTAACCCCACTCTGTCAATGTAACACACCCAGGGAAGAGCAGACTGACCCCACACTGTCAATATCACAGACCCTGGGAAGAGCAGACTGACCCCCCTCTGTCAATGTAACACACCCAGGGAAGAGCAGACTGACCCTACACTGTCAATGCAATACACCCAGGGAAGAGCAGACTGACCCCACTCTGACAATGTAACCCACCCAGGGAAGAGCAGACTGACCCCACTCTGTCAATGTAACACACCCAGGGAAGAGCAGACTGACCCCACTCTGTCAGTGTAACACACCCAGGGAACAGCAGACTGACCCCACTCTGTCAATGTAACGCACCCAGGGAAGAGCGGACTGACCCCACTCTGTCAATGTAACTCACCCAGGGAAGAGCAGACTGACCCCATTCTGTCAATGTAACCCACCCAGGGAAGAGCAGACTGACCCCACTCTGTCATTATCACAGACCCAGGGAAGAGCAGACTCACCCAACTCTGTCAATGTAACACACCCAGGGGAGACCAGAGTGACCCCTCTATCTCAATGTAACTCACCTAGGGAAGAACAGACTGACCCCACTCTGTCAAAGTAACACACTCAGGGAAGAGCAGACTATTCCCACTCTGTCAAAGTAACACACTCAGGGAAGAGCAGACTGACCTCACTCTGTCAATGTAATACACCCAGGGAAGAGCAGACTGACCGCACTCGGTCAATGTAACCCACCCAGGGAAGAACAGACTGACCCCACTCTGTCAATGTAAGACACCCAGGGGACAGCAGACTTACCCCACTCTGTCAATGTAACACACCCAGGGAAGAGCAGACTGAACCCACTCTGTCAATGTAACACACCCAGGGAAGAGCAGACAGACCCCGTTCTGTCAATGTAACCCACCCAGGGAAGAACAGACTGACCCCACTCTTTCAATGTAACACACCCAGGGAAGAGCAGACTGAACACACTCTGTCAATGTAACCCACCCAGTGAAGAGCAGACTGACCCCTCTCCCTCCATGTAACTCACCCAGGGAAGCGTAGACTGAACCTATTCTGTCAATGTAACCCACCCAGGGAAGAGCAGACTGACCCCACTCTGTCAATGTAACACACCCAGGGGAGACCAGAGTGACCCCTCTATCACAATGTAACTCACCAAGGGAAGAGCAGACTGACCCCACTCTGTCAAAGTAACACACTCAGGGAAGAGCAGACTCTTCCCACTCTGTCAAAGTAACACACTCAGGGAAGAGCAAACTGACCTCACTCTGTCAATGTAACACACCCAGGGAAGAGCAGACTGACCCCACTCTGTCAATGTAACTCACCCAGGGAAGAGCAGACTGACCCCTCTCCCTCC
Organism: Chiloscyllium punctatum; assembly: GCF_047496795.1. Classification (NCBI taxonomy): domain Eukaryota; kingdom Metazoa; phylum Chordata; class Chondrichthyes; order Orectolobiformes; family Hemiscylliidae; genus Chiloscyllium; species Chiloscyllium punctatum. The sequence continues at coordinate 62,717,801 of NC_092776.1, read as the reverse complement.
GTGTAACTCACCCAGGGAATAGCAGACTGACCCCACTCTTTCAATGTAACACACCCAGGGAAGAGCACACTGACCACACTCTGTCAATGTAAAACTCCCAGGGGAGAGCAGACTGACCCCTCTCTCTCCATGTAACTCACCCAGGGAAGATAGACTGACCCCACTCTGTCAATGTAACACACCCAGGGAAAAGCAGACTGACCCCACTCTGTCAATGTAACACACCCAGGGAAGAGCAGACTGACCCCACTCTGTCAATATCACAGACCCTGGGAAGAGCAGACTGACCCCCCTCTGTCAATGTAACACACCCAGGGAAGAGCAGACTGACCCTACACTGTCAATGCAATACACCCAGGGAAGAGCAGACTGACCCCACTCTGACAATGTAACCCACCCAGGGAAGAGCAGACTGACACCACTCTGTCAATGTAACACACCCAGGGAAGAGCAGACTGACCCCACTCTGTCAGTGTAACACACCCAGGGAACAGCAGACTGTACCCACTCTGTCAATGTAACACACGCAGGGAAGAGCGGACTGACCCCACTCTGTCAATGTAACTCACCCAGGGAAGAGCAGACTGACCCCATTCTGTCAATGTAACCCACCCAGGGAAGAGCAGACTGACCGCACTCAGTCAATGTAACCCACCCAGGGAAGAGCAGACTGACCCCACTCTGTCATTATCACCGACCCAGGGAAGAGCAGACTCACCCAACTCTGTCAATGTAACACACATAGGGGAGACCAGAGTGACCCCTCTATCTCAATGTAACTCACCGAGGGAAGAACAGACAGACCCCACTCTGTCAATGTAACACACAGAGGGAAGAGCAGACTATTCCCACTCTGTCAAAGTAACACACTCAGGGAAGAGCAGACTGACCTCACTCTGTCAATGTAACACCCCCAGGGAAGAGCAGACTGTCCCCACTCTGTCAATGTAACACCCAGGGAAGAGCAGACTGACCCCACTCTGTCAATGTAACACACCCAGGGAAGAGCAGACTGACCCCTCTCCCTCCGTGTAACTCACCCAGGGAAGAGTAGACTGACCCCACTCTTTCAATGTAACACACCCAGGGAAGAGCAGACTGACCCCACTCTGTCAATGTATCACACCCAGGGGAGAGCAGACTGAACCAACCCTGTCAATGTAACTCACCCAGGGAAGAGCAGACTGACCTCACTCTGTCAAAGTAACACACCGCGGGAAGAGCAGACTGACCCCACTCTGTCAATGTAACACACCCAAGGAAGAGCAGTCTGACCCCACTCTGTCAATGTTACGCACCCAGGGAAGAGCAGACTGACCCCACTCTGTCAATATCACAGACGCAGGGAAGAGCAGACTGACCCCACTCTGTCAATGTAACATACCCAGGGAAGAGCAGACTGAACGCACTCTGTCAATGTAACACACTCAGGGAAGAACAGACTGACCCCACTCTGTCAATGTAACGCACCCAGGGAAGAGCAGACTGACCCCACTCTGTCAATGTAACAAACCCAGGGAAGAGCAGACTGATCCCACACTGTCAATGATACACACCCAGGGAAGAGCAGACTGACCCCACTTGTCAATGTGACACTCTCAGTGAAGAGCAGACTGACCGCACTCTGTCAATGTAACTCACCCAGGGAAGAGAAGATAGCCCCCCCTTTGTCAAAGTAACACACCCAGTGAAGAGCAGACTGACATCTCTCCCTCCGTGTAACTCACCCAGGGAAGAGCAGACTGACCCCACTCTGTCAAAGTAACACACTCAGGGAAGAGCAGACTGTCCCCACTCTGTCAAAGTAACAAACTCAGGGAAGAGCAGACTGACCCCACTCTGTCAATGTAACAAACCCAGGGAAGAGCAGACTGATCCCACACTGTCAATGATACACACCCAGGGAAGAGCAGACTGACCCCATTCTGTCAATGTAACACACACAGGGAAGAGCAGACTGACCCCACTCTGTCAATGTAACTCACCCAGGGAAGAGAAGATAGCCCCCCCTTTGTCAATGTAACACACCCAGGGGAGACCAGAGTGACCCCTATATCTCAATGTAACTCACCTAGGGAAGAGCAGACTGACCCCACTCTGTCAAAGTAACATACTCAGGGAAGAGCAGACTGTCCCCACTCTGTCAAAGTAACACACTCAGGGAAGAGCAGACTGACCTCACTCTGTAAATGTGACACACCCAGGGAAGAGCAGACTGTCCCCACTCTGTCAAAGTAACACACTCGGGAAAGTGCAGACTGACCCCACTCTGTCAATGTAACACATCCAGGGAAGAGCAGACTGACCCCACCCTGTCAATGTAACACACCCAGGGAAGAGCAGACTGACCCCACACTGTCAATGTAACACACCCAGGGAAGAGCAGACTGAACCCACCCTGTCAATGTAACACACTCAGGGAAGAGCAGACTGACCCCACCCTGTCAATATAACACACCCAGGGAAGAGCAGACACAACTCACTCTGTCAATGTAACATACTCAGGGAATAGCAGTCTGACCCCACTCTGTCAATGTATCACACCCAGGGGATAGCAGACTGAACCAACCCTGTTAATGTAACTCAACCAGGGAAGAGCAGACTGACCTCACTCTGTCAATGTAACACACAGCGGGAAGAGCAGACTGACTCCACTCTGTCAATGTAACACACCCAAGGAACAGCAGCCTGACCCCACTCTGTCATTGTAACACAGCCAGGGAAGAGCAGGCTGACCCCTCTCTGTCAATGTAACTCACCCAGGGAACAGAAGATTGACCTCACTCGGTCAATGTAACATACCCAGGGAAGAGCAGACTTACCCCACTCTGTCAATGTAACACACCCAGGGAAGAGCAGACTGACCCCACTCTGTCAATGTAACACACCCAGGGAAGAGCAGACTGACCCCACTCTGTCAATGTAACATACTCAGGGAATAGCAGATTTACCCCACTCTGTCAATGTAACAGACCCAGGGAAGAGCAGACTGACCCCACTCTGTCAATGTAACACACCCAGGGAAGAGCAGACTGACCGCACTCGGTCAATGTAACCCACACAGGGAAGAACAGACTGACCCCACTCTGTCAATGTAACACACCCAGGGAAGAGCAGACTGACCGCACTCGGTCAATGTAACCCACACAGGGAAGAACAGACTGACCCCTCTCTGTCAATGTAACTCACCCAGGGAACAGAAGATTGACCTCACTCGGTCAATGTAACATACCCAGGGAAGAGCAGACTAACCCCACTCTGACAATGTAACCCACCCAGGGAAGAGCACACTGACCCCACTCTGTCAATGTAACACACCCAGGGAAGAGCAGACAGACCCCGTTCTGTCAATGTAACCCACCCAGGGAAGAACAAACTGACCCCACTCTGTCAATGTAACACACCCAGGGAAGAGCAGACTGATCCCACTCTGTCAATGTCACACACCCAGGGAAGAGCAGACTGACCCCTCTCCCTCCGTGTAACTCACCCAGGGAATAGCAGACTGACCCCACTCTTTCAATGTAACACACCCAGGGAAGAGCAGACTGACCCCACTCTGTCAATGTAACACACCAAGGGGAGAGCAGACTGAACCCTCTCTCTCCATGTAACTCACCCAGGGAAGAGCAGACTGACCCCACTCTGTCAATGTAACACACGCAGGGAAAAGCAGACTGACCCCACTCTGTCAATGTAGCACACCCAGGGAAGAGCAGACTGACCCCACTCTGTCAAAGTAACACACCCAGGGAAGAGCAGACTGACCCAACTCTATCAGTGTAACACACCCAGGGAAGAGCAGACTGACCCCATTCTGTCAATGTAACCCACCCAGGGAAGAGCAGACTGACCGCACTCAGTCAATGTAACCCACCCAGGGAAGAGCAGACTGACCCCACTCTGTCATTATCACAGACCCAGGGAAGAGCAGACTCTCCCAACTCTGTCAAGGTAACACACCCAGGGAAGAGCAGACTGACCCCATTCTGTCAATGTAACACACCCAGGGAAGAGCAGACTGACCACACTCAGTCAATGTAACCCACCCAGGGAAGAGCAGACTGACCCCACTCTGTCATTATCACAGACCCAGGGAAGAGCAGACTGAACCCACCCTGTCAATGTAACACACCCAGGGAAGAGCAGACTGACCCCACCCTGTCAATGTAACCATCCCTGGAGGAGCAGACACACCCCACTCTGTCAATGTAACATACTCAGGGAATAGCAGTCTGACCCCACTCTGTCAATGTATCACACCCAGGGGAGAGCAGACTGAACCAACCCCGTCAATGTAACTCACACAGGGAAGAGCAGATTGACCTCACTCTGTCAATGTAACACACCGCGGGAAGAGCAGACTGACCCCACTCTCTCAATGTAACACACCCAAGGAAGAGCAGCCTGACCCCACTCTGTCATTGTAACACAGCCAGGGAAGAGCACGCTGACCCCTCTCTGTCAATGTAACTCACCCAGGGAACAGAAGATTGACCTCACTCGGTCAATGTAACATACCCAGGGAAGAGCAGACTAACCCCACTCTGTCAATGTAACACACCCAGGGAAGAGCAGACTGACCCCACTATGTCAATGTAACACACCCAGGGAAGAGCAGACTGACCGCACTCGGTCAATGTAACCCACCCAGGGAAGAACAGACTGACCCCACTCGGTCAATGTAAGACACACAGGGGAGAGCAGACTTACCCCACTCTGTCAATGTAACACACCCAGGGAAGAGCAGACTGACCCCACTCTGTCATTGTAACACAGCCAGGGAAGAGCAGGCTGACCCCTCTCTGTCAATGTAACTCACCCAGGGAACAGAAGATTGACCTCACTCGGTCAATGTAACACACCCAGGGAAGAGCAGACAGACCCCGTTCTGTCAATGTAACCCACCCAGGGAAGAACAGACTGACCCCACTCTGTCAATGTAACACACCCAGGGATGAGCAGACTGAACCCACTCTGTCAATGTAACCCACCCAGGGAAGAGCAGACTGACCACACTCAGTCAATGTAACCCACCCAGGGAAGAGCAGACTGACCCCACTCTATCATTATCACAGACCCAGGGAAGAGCAGACTCACCCAACTCTGTCAATGTCACACACCCAGGGGAGACCAGACTGACCCCTCTATCTCAATGTAACTCACCTTGGGAAGAGCAGACTGACCCCACTCTGTCAAAGTTACACACTCAGGGAAGTGCAGACTGACCTCACTCTGTCAATGTAACAGACCCAGGGAAGAGCAGACTGTCCCCACTCTGTCAATGTAAAACACCCAGGGGAGAGCAGACTGACCCCTCTCTCTCCATGTAACTCACCCAGGGAAGATAGACTGACCCCACTCTGTCAATGTAACACACCCAGGGAAAAGCAGACTGACCCCACTCTGTCAATGTAACACACCCAGGGAAGAGCAGACTGACTCCACTCTGTCAATATCACAGACCCTGGGAAGAGCAGACTTACCCCCCTCTGTCAATGTAACACACCCAGGGAAGAGCAGACTGACCCCACTCTGACAATGTAACCCACCCACGGAAGAGCAGACTGACCCCACTCTGTCATTATCACAGACCCAGGGAAGAGCAGACTCACCCAACTCTGCCAATGTAACACAGCCAGGGGAGACCAGAGTGACCCATCTATCTCAATGCAACTCACCTAGGGAAGAACAGACTGACCCCACTCTGTCAAAGTAACACACTCCGGGAAGATCAGACTCTTCCCACTCTGTCAAAGTAACACACTCAGGGAAGAGCAGACAGACCTCACTCTGTCAATGTAACACACCCAGGGAAGAGCAGACTGACCCCACTCTGTTAATGAAACACACCCAGGGAAGAGCAGACTGACCCCTCTCCCTCCGTGTAACTCACCCAGGGAAGAGCAGACTGACCCCACTCTTTCAATGTAACACACCCAGGGAAGAGCCGACTGACCCCACTCCATCAATGTAACACACCCGGGGAAGAGCAGACTGACCCCACCCTGTCAATGTAACGCACCCAGGGAAGAGCAGACAGACCCCACTCTGTCAATGTAACACACCCAGGGAAGAGCAGACTGACCCCACCCTGTCAATGTAACACACTCAGGGAAGAGCAGACTGACCCCCCTCTGTCAATGAAACACACCCAGGGAAGAGTAGACTGACCCCACTTTGCCAATATAACCCAGCCAGGGAAGAGCAGACTGACCCCACTCTGTCAATGTAACACACCCAGGGAAGTGCAGACTGGCCCCACTCTGCCAATGTAACACACCCAGGTATGAGCAGACTGACCACTCTCTGTCAATGTAACACTCCCAGGGAAGAACTAACTGACACCAATCTGGCAATGTAACACAGCCAGGGAAGAGCAGACTGACTTCACTCGGTCAATTTAACAGACACAGGGAAGAGCAGACTGACCACACTCTGTCATTGCAACACACCCAGGGAAGAGCAGACTGACCCCTTTCTCTCAACGTTATACACCCAGGGAAGATCAGACTAACCCAACTCTGTCAATGTAACACACCCTGGGAAGAGCAGACTGACCCCACTCTGTCAATGTAACACACCCAAGGAAGAGCAGACTGAGCCCAATCTGTCATTGTAACACGCCCAGGGAAGAGCAGACTGACCTCACTCTGTCAATGTAACACACCCAGGGAAGAGCAGACTAACCCCACTCTGTCAATGTAACGCACTCAGGGAAAGGCAGACGGACCCTGTTCTGTCAATGTAACACACCCAGGGAAGAGCATACTGACCCCACTCTGTCTATGTAACGCACCCAGGGAAGAGCAGACTGACCCCACTCTGTCAATGTCACTGACCCAGGGAAAGCAGACTGACCCCACTCTGTCAATGTAACACACCCAGGGAAGAGCAGACTGAACCCACTCTGCCAACGTAACACACTCAGGGAAGAACAGACTGACCCCACTCTGTCAATGTAACGCACACAGGGAAGAGCAGACTGACCCCACTCTGTCAATGTAACAAACCAAGGGAACAGCAGATTGATCGCACACTGTCAATGATACACACCCAGGGAAGAGCAGACTGACCCCACTCTGTCAATGTGACACTCTCAGTGAAGAGCAGACTGACCGCACTCTGTCAATGTAACACACCCAGGGAAGAGCAGACTGACCACACTCTGTCAATGTAACACACCCAGGGAAGAGCAGACTGACCCCACTCTGTCAATGTAACACACCCACGGAAGAGCAGACTGAACCCACACTGTCAATGTAACACACCCAGGGAAGAGCAGACTGACCTCACTCTGTCAATGTAACACAGCCAGGGAAGAGCAGACAGACCCCACACTGTCAATGTAACACACCCAGGGAAGAGCAGACTGACCCCCACTCTGTCAATGTAACACACCCAGGGAAGAGCAGGATGACCCCACTCTGTCAATGTAACACACCCAGGGAAGATCAGACTGACCGCACCCGGTCAATGTAACACACCCAGGGAAGAGCAGACTGACCTCACTCTGTCAATAGTACACACCCAGGGAAGAGCAGACAGACCTCATGCTGTCAATGTAACGCACCCAGGGAAGAGCAGACTTACCCCACTCTGGCAATGTAACACACCCAGGGAAGAGCAGACTGACCTCACTCGGTCAATATAACAGACACTGGGAAGAGCAGACTGACCACACTCTGTCATTGCAACACACCCAGGGAAGTGCAGACTGAGTTCACTCTGTCAATGTAACACACCCAGGGAAGAGCAGACTGACCCCTTTCTCTCAACGTTATGCACCCAGGGAAGATCAGACTGACCCCACACTGTCAATGTAACAAACCCAGGGAAGAGCAGACTGATCCCACACTGTCAATGATACACACCCAGGGAAGAGCAGACTGACCCCACTCTGTCAATGTGACACTCTCAGTGAAGAGCAGACTGACCGCACTCTGTCAATGTAACACACACAGGAAAGAGCAGACTGACCCCACTCTGTCAATGTAACACACCCAGGGAAGAGCCGACTGACCCCACTCTGTCAATGTAACACACCCAGGGAAGAGCAGACTGACCCCACACTGTCAATGTAACACACCCAGGGAAGAGCAGACTGACCTCACTCTGTCAATGTAACACACCCAGGGAAGAGCAGACAGACCCCACACTGTCAATGTAACACACCCAGGGAAGAGCAGACTGACGCACACTCTGTCAATGTAACACACCCAGGGAAGAGCAGAATGAACCCACTCTGTCAATGTAACACACCCAGGGAAGAGCAGACTGACCGCACCCGTTCAATGTAACACACCCAGGGAAGAGCAGACTGACCTCATGCTGTCAATGTAACGCACCCAGGCAAGAGCAGACTGACCTCACTCTGTCAATGTAACACACCGTGGGAGAAGCAGACTGACCCCACTCTGTCAATGTAACACACCCTGGGAGCAGCAGACTGACCCCACTCTGTGAATGTAACACACCCAGGGAAGAGCAGACTGACCTCACCCGGTCAATGTAACACACGCAGGGAAGGGCAGATTTTTTCCCACTCTGTCAATGTAACACAGCCAGGGAAGAGCAGACTGACACCATTCTGTCAATGTAACACACACAGGGAAGAGGGGACGGACCCCACTCTGTCAATGAAATTCACCCAGGGAAGAGAAGATTGACCCCCCTCTGTGAATGTGCCGCACCCAGGGAAGAGCAGAATGACCCCACTCTGTCAATTTAAAACACCCAGGGAAGAGCAGACTGACCCCACTCTGTCAGTATAACACACCCAGGGAAGAGCAGACTGACCCCACTCTGTCAATGGAACACACCCAGGGAAGAGCAGACTGACCCCACTCTGTCAATGTAAGACACACAGGGAAGAGTAGACAGACCCCACTCTGTCAATGTAACACACCCAGGGAAGATCAGACTGACCCAACTCTGACAATATAACACACCCAGGGAAGAGCAGACTGACCCCACTCTATCATTGTAACAGACCCTGGGAAGAGCAGACTGACCTCACTCTTTCAATGTAACACACCCAGGGAAGAGCAGACTGACCCCATTCTGTCAATGTAACACACACAGGGAAGAGCAGACTGACCCCACTCTGTCAATGTAACTCACCCAGGGAAGAGAAGATTGCCCCCCCTTTGTCAATGTAACACACCCAGGGGAGACGAGAGTGACCCCTCTATCTCAATGTAACTCACCTAGGGAAGAGCAGACTGACCCCACTCTGTCAAAGTAACACACTCAGGGAAGAGCAGACTGTCCCCACTCTGTCAAAGTAACACACTCAGGGAAGAGCAGACTGACCTCACTCTGTCAATGTAACACACCCAGGGAAGAGCAGACTGTCCCCACTCTGTCAAAGTAACACACTCGGGGAAGTGCAGACTGACCCCACTCTGTCAATGTAACACTCCCAGGGAAGAGCAGACTGACCCCACTCTGTCAATGTAACACACCCAGGGAAGAGCAGACACACCCCACTCTGTCAATGTAACACACCCAGGGAAGAGCAGACTGAACCCACCCTGTCAATGTAACACACCCAGGGAAGAGCAGACACACCCCACTCTGTCAATGTAACATACTCAGGGAATAGCAGTCTGACCCCACTCTGTCAATGTATCACACCCAGGGGAGAGCAGACTGAACCAACCCTGTCAATGTAACTCACCCAGGGAAGAGCAGACTGACCGCACTCTTTCAAAGTAACACACCGCCGGAAGAGCAGACTGACCCCACTCTGTCAATGTAACACACCCAAGGAAGAGCAGTCTGACCCCACTCTGTCAATGTTACGCACCCAGGGAAGAGCAGACTGACCCCACTCTGTCAATATCACAAACCCAGGGAAGACCAGACTGACCCCACTCTGTCAATGTAACACACCCAGGGAAGAGCAGACTGAACCCACTCTGACAAAGTAACACACTCAGCGAAGAACAGAATGACCCCACTCTACCAATGTAACGCACCGAGGGAAGAGCAGACTGACCCCACTCAGTCAATGTAACAATCCCAGGGAAGAGCAGACTGATCCCACACTGTCAATGATACACACCCAGGGAAGAGCAGACTGACCCCACTTGTCAATGTGACACTCTCAGTGAAGAGCAGACTGACCGCACTCTGTCAATGTAACACACCAAGGAAAGAGCAGACTGACCCCACTCAGTCAATGTAACAGACCCAGGGAAGAGCCGACTGACCCCACTCTGTCAATGTAACTCACCCAGGGAAGAGCAGACTGACCCCACTCTGTCAATGTAACATACCCAGGGAAGAGCAGACGGACCCACACTCTGTCAATGTAACACACCCAGTGAAGAGCAGACGGACCCACACTCTGTCAATGTAACACACCTAGGGAAGAGCAGACTGACCCCACTCTGTCAATGTTACCCACCTAGGGAAGAGCAGACTGACCGCACCCGGTCAATGTAACACACCCAGGGAAGAGCAGACTGACCTCACTCTGTCAATATAACACACCCAAGGAAGAGCAGACTGACCTCATGCTGTCAATGTAACGCACCCAGGGAAGAGCTGACTGACCTCACTCTGTCAATGTAACACACCCTGGGAGGAGCAGACTGACCCCACTCTTTGAATGTAACACACCCAGGGAAGAGCAGACTGACCTCACCCGGTCAATGTGACACACGCAGGGAAGGGCAGACTGACCCCACTCTGTCAATGTAACACACCCAGGGAAGAGCAGACTGACACCATTCTGTCAATGTAACACACCCAGGGAAGAGCAGACTGACCCCACTCTGTCAATGTAACTCACCCAGGGAAGAGAAGATTGACCCCCCTCAGTCAATGTACCGCACCCAGGGAAGAGCAGAATGACCCCACTCTGTCAATTTAAAACACGCAGGGAAGAGCAGACTGACCCCACTCTGTCAGTATAACAAACCCAGGGAAGAGCAGACTGACCCCACTCTGTCAATGTAACACACCCAGGGTAGAGCAGACTGACACCCCTCTGTAAATGTAAGACACACAGGGAAGAGTAGACTGACCCCACTCTGTCAATGGAACACACCCAGGGAAGAGCAGACTGACCCCACTCTGTCAATGTAAAACACCCAGGGAAGAGCAGACTGACCCCTTTCTGTCAACGTTACACACCCAGGGAAGTTCAGACTGACCCAACTCTGTCAATGTAACACATTCTGGGAAGAGCAGACTGACCCCACTCTGTCAATGCAACACACCCAGGGAAGAGCAGACTGACCCCACTCTATCATTGTAACACACCCAGGGAAGAGAACACTGACCTCACTCTGTCAATGTAACACACCCAGGGAAGAGCAGACTGACCCCATTCTGTCAATGTAACACACACAGGGAAGAGCAGACTGACCCCACTCTGTCAATGTAACTCACCCAGGGAAGAGAACATAGCCCCCCCTTTGTCAATGTAACACACCCAGGGGAGACCAGAGTGACCCCTATATCTCAATGTAACTCACCTAGGGAAGAGCAGACTGACCCCACTCTGTCAAAGTAACACACTCAGGGAAGAGCAGACTGTCCCCACTCTGTCAATGTAAGACACACAGGGAAGAGTAGACTGACCCCACTCTGTCAATGTAATACACCCAGGGTAGAGCAGACTGACACCACTCTGTCAATGTAAAACACCCAGGGAAGAGCAGACTGACCACTTTCTGTCAACGTTACACACCCAGGGAAGTTCAGACTGACCCAACTCTGTCAATGTAATGCATTCTGGGAAGAGCAGACTGACCCCACTCTGTCAATGCAACACACCCAGGGAAGAGCAGACTGACCCCACTCTATCATTGCAACACACCCAGGGAAGAGCAGACTGACCTCACTCTGTCAATGTAACACACCCAGGGAAGCGCTGACTGACCCCATTCTGTCAATGTAACACACACAGGGAAGAGCAGACTGACCCCACTCTGTCAATGTAACTCACCCAGTGAAGAGAAGATAGCCCCCCCTTTGTCAATGTAACACACCCAGGGGAGACCTGAGTGACCCTTATATCTCAATGTAACACACCTAGGGAAGAGCAGACTGACCCCACTCTGTCAAAGTAACACACTCAGGGAAGAGCAGACTGTCCCCACTCTGTCAAAGTAACACACTCATGGAAGAGCAGACTGACCTCACTCTGTCAATGTAACTCACCCAGTGAAGAGCAGACTGTCCCCACTCTGTCAAAGTAACACACCCATGGAAGAGCAGACTGACCCCACCCTGTCAATGTAACACACCCAGGGAAGAGCAGACTGACCCCACTCTGTCAATGTAACACACCCAGGGAAGAGCAGACTGAACCCATCCTGTCAATGTACCACACCCAGGGAAGAGCAGACTGACCCCACCCTGTCAATGTAACACACCCAGGGGAGACCTGAGTGACCCTTATATCTCAATGTAACTCACCTAGGGAAGAGCAGACACACCCCACTCTGTCAATGTAACATACTCAGGGAATAGCAGTCTGACCCCACTCTGTCAATGTATCACACCCAGGGGAGAGTAGACTGAACCAACCCTGTCAATGTAACTCACCCAGGGAAGAGCAGAATGACCTCACTCTGTCAATGTAACACACCGCGGGAAGAGCAGACTGACTCCACTCTGTCAATGTAACACACCCAAGGAAGAGCAGCCTGACCCCACTCTGTCATTGTAACACAGCCAGGGAAGAGCAGGCTGACCCCTCTCTGTCAATGTAACTCACCCAGGGAACAGAAGATTGACCTCACTCGGTCAATGTAACATACCCAGGGAAGAGCAGACTAACCCCACTCTGTCAAAGTAACACACCCAGGGAAGAGCAGACTGACCCCACTCTGTCAATGTAACACACCCAGGGAAGAGCAGACTGACCCCACTCTGTCAATGTCACGCACCCAGGGAAGAGCAGACTGACCCCACTCTGTCAATGTAACACACCCAGGCAAGAGCAGATTTACCCCACTCTGTCAATGTAACAGACCCAGGGAAGAGCAGACTGACCGCACTCGGTCAATGTAACACACCCAGGGAAGAGCAGACTGACCTCACTCGGTCAATGTAACCCACCCAGGGAAGAACAGACTGACCCCACTCTGTCAATGTAAGACACCCAGGGGAGAGCAGACTTACCCCACTCTGTCAATGTAACACACCCAGGGAAGAGCAGACTGAACCCACTCTGTCAATGTAACACACCCAGGGAAGAGCAGATAGACCCCGTTCTGTCAATATAACCCACCCAGGGAAGAACAGACTGACCCCACTCTTTCAATGTAACACACCCAGGGAAGAGCAGACTGAACCCACTCTGTCAATGTAGCCCACCCAGTGAAGAGCAGACTGACCACTCTCCCTCCATGTAACTCACCCAGGGAAGCGCAGACTGACCCCATTCTGTCAATGTAACCCACCCAGGGAAGGGCAGACTGACCACACTCAGTCAATGTAACCCACCCAGGGAAGAGCAGACTGACCCCACTCTGTCAATGTAACACACCCAGGGGAGAGCAGACTGACCCCTCTCCCTCCGTGTAACTCACCCAGGGAATAGCAGACTGACCCCACTCTTTCAATGTAACACACCCAGGGAAGAGCACACTGACCACACTCTGTCAATGTAAAACTCCCAGGGGAGAGCAGACTGACCCCTCTCTCTCCATGTAACTCACCCAGGGAAGATAGACTGACCCCACTCTGTCAATGGAACACACCCAGGGAAAAGCAGACTGACCCCACTCTGTCAATGTAACACACCCAGGGAAGAGCAGACTGACCCCACTCTGTCAATATCACAGACCCTGGGAAGAGCAGACTGACCCCCCTCTGTCAATGTTACAGACCCAGGGAAGAGCAGACTGACCCTACACTGTCAATGCAATACACCCAGGGAAGAGCAGACTGACCCCACTCTGACAATGTAACCCACCCAGGGAAGAGCAGACTGACCCCACTCTGTCAATGTAACACACCCAGGGAAGAGCAGACTGACCCCACTCTGTCAGTGTAAAACACCCAGGGAACAGCAGACTGACCCCACTCTGTCAATGTAACACACCCAGGGAAGAGCGGACTGACCCCACTCTGTCAATGTAACTCACCCAGGGAAGAGCAGACTGTCCCCATTCTGTCAATGTAACCCACCCAGGGAAGAGCAGACTGAGCCCACTCTGTCATTATCACAGACCCAGGGAAGAGCAGACTCACCCAAATCTGTCAATGTAACACACCCAGGGGAGACCAGAGTGACCCCTCTATCTCAATGTAACTCACCTAGGGAAGAACAGACTGACCCCACTCTGTCAAAGTAACACACTCAGGGAAGAGCAGACTATTCCCACTCTGTCAAAGTAACACACTCAGGGAAGAGCAGACTGACCTCACTTTGTCAATGTAACACACCCAGGGAAGAGCAGACTGACCGCACTCGGTCAATGTAACCCACCCAGGGAAGAACAGACTGACCCCACTCTGTCAATGTAAGACACCCAGGGGAGAGCAGACTTACCCCACTCTGTCAATGTAACTCACCCAGGGAAGAGCAGACTGAACCCACTCTGTCAATGTAACACACCCAGGGACGATCAGACAGACCCCGTTCTGTCAATGTAACCCACCCAGGGAAGAACAGACTGACCCCACTCTTTCAATGTAACACACCCAGGGAAGAGCAGACTGAACCCACTCTGTCAATGTAACCCACCCAGTGAAGAGCAGACTGACCCCTCTCCCTCCATGTAACTCACCCAGGGAAGCGCAGACTGACCCCATTCTGTCAATGTAACCCACCCAGGGAAGAGCAGGCTGACCACACTCAGTCAATGTAACCCACCCAGGTAAGAGCAGACTGACCTCACTCTGTCAATGTAACACACCCAGGGGAGACCAGAGTGATACCTCTATCACAATGTAACTCACCAAGGGAAGAGCAGACTGACCCCACTCTGTCAAAGTAACACACTCAGGGAAGAGCAGACTCTTCCCACTCTGTCAAAGTAACACACTCAGGGAAGAGCAAACTGACCTCACTCTGTCAATGAAACACACCCAGGGAAGAGCAGACTGTCCCCATTCTGTCAATGTAACACACCCAGGGAAGAGCAGACTGACCCCACTCTGTCAATGTAACACACCCAGGGAAGAGCAGACTGACCCCTCTCCCTCCGTGTAACTCACCCAGGGAATAGCAGACTGACCCCACTCTTTCAATGTAACACACCCAGGGAAGAGCACACTGACCACACTCTGTCAATGTAAAACTCCCAGGGGAGAGCAGACTGACCCCTCTCTCTCCATGTAACTCACCCAGGGAAGATAGACTGACCCCACTCTGTCAATGTAACACACCCAGGGAAAAGCAAACTGACCCCACTCTGTCAATGTAACACACCCAGGGAAGAGCAGACTGACCCCACTCTGTCAATATCACAGACCCTGGGAAGAGCAGACTGACCCACCTCTGTCAATGTAACACACCCAGGGAAGAGCAGACTGACCCTACACTGTCAATGCAATACACCCAGGGAAGAGCAGACTGACCCCACTCTGACAATGTAACCCACCCAGGGAAGAGCCGACTGACCCCACTCTGTCAATGTAACACACCCAGGGAAGAGCAGACTGACCCCACTCTGTCAGTGTAACACACCCAGGGAACAGCAGACTGACCCCACTCTGTCAATGTAACACACCCAGGGAAGAGCGGACTGACCCCACTCTGTCAATGTAACTCACCCAGGGAAGAGCAGACTGACCCCATTCTGTCAATGTAACCCACCCAGGGAAGAGCAGACTGACCGCACTCAGTCAATGTAACCCACCCAGGGAAGAGCAGACTGACCCCACTCTGTCATTATAACAGACCCAGGGAAGAGCAGACTCACCCAACTCTGTCAATGTAACACACCCAGGGGAGACAAGAGTGACCCCTCTATCTCAATGTAACTCACCTAGGTAAGAACAGACTGACCCCACTCTGTCAAAGTAACACACTCAGGGAAGAGCAGACTATTCCCACTCTGTCAAAGTAACACACTCAGGGAAGAGCCGACTGACCTCACTCTGTCAATGTAACACACCCAGGGAAGAGCAGACTGACCGCACTCGGTCAATGTAACCCACCCAGGGAAGAACAGACTGACCCCACTCTGTCAATGTAAGACACCCAGGGGAGAGCAGACTTACCCCACTCTGTCAATGTAACACACCCAGGGAAGAGCAGACTGAACCCACTCTGTCAATGTAACACACCCAGGGAAGATCAGACAGACCCCGTTCTGTCAATGTAACCCACCCAGGGAAGAACAGACTGACCCCACTCTTTCAATGTAACACACCCAGGGAAGAGCAGACTGAACCCACTCTGTCAATGTAACCCACCCAGTGAAGAGCAGACTGACCCCTCTCCCTCCATGTAACTCACCCAGGGAAGCGCAGACTGACCCCATTCTGTCAATGTAACCCACCCAGGGAAGAGCAGACTGACCACACTCAGTCAATGTAACCCACCCAGGTAAGTGCAGACTGACCCCACTCTGTCAATGTAACACACCCAGGGGAGACCAGAGTGACCCCTCTATCACAATGTAACTCACCAAGGGAAGAGCAGACTGACCCCACTCTGTCAAAGTAACACACTCAGGGAAGAGCAGACTCTTCCCACTCTGTCAAAGTAACACACTCAGGGAAGAGCAAACTGACCTCACTCTGTCAATGATACACACCCAGGGAAGAGCAGACTGTCCCCACTCTGTCAATGTAACACACCCAGGGAAGAGCAGACTGACCCCACTCTGTCAATGTAACACACCCAGGGAAGAGCAGACTGAACCCTCTCCCTCCGTGTAACTCACCCAGGGAATAGCAGACTGACCCCACTCTTTCAATGTAACACACCCAGGGAAGAGCACACTGACCACACTCTGTCAATGTAAAACTCCCAGGGGAGAGCAGACTGACCCCTCTCTCTCCATGTAACTCACCCAGGGAAGATAGACTGACCCCACTCTGTCAATGTAACACACCCAGGGAAAAGCAGACTGACCCCACTCTGTCAATGTAACACACCCAGGGAAGAGCAGACTGACCCCACTCTGTCAATGTAACACACCCAGGGAAGAGCAGACTGACCCCACTCTGTCAGTGCAACACACCCAGGGAACAGCAGACTGACCCCACTCTGTCAATGTAACACACCCAGGGAAGAGCGGACTGACCCCACTCTGTCAATGTAACTCACCCAGGGAAGAGCAGACTGACCCCATTCTGTCAATGTAACCCACCCAGGGAAGAGCAGACTGACCGCACTCTGTCATTATCACAGACCCAGGGAAGAGCAGACTCACCCAACTCTGTCAATGTAACACACCCAGGGGAGACCAGAGTGACCCCTCTATCTCAATGTAACTCACCTAGGGAAGAACAGACTGACCCCACTCTGTCAAAGTAACACACTCAGGGAAGAGCAGACTGACCTCACTCTGTCAATGTAACACCCCCAGGGAAGAGCAGACTGTCCCCACTCTGTCAATGTAACACCCAGGGAAGAGCAGACTGACCCCACTCTGTCAATGTAACACCCCCAGGGAAGAGCAGACTGTCCCCACTCTGTCAATGTAACACCCAGGGAAGAGCAGTCTGACCCCACTCTGTCAATGTATCACACCCAGGGGATAGCAGACTGAACCAACCCTGTTAATGTAACTCACCCAGGGAAGAGCAGACTGACCTCACTCTGTCAATGTAACACACCGTGGGAAGAGCAGACTGACTCCACTCTGTCAATGTAACACACCCAAGGAACAGCAGCCTGACCCCACTCTGTCATTGTAACACATCCAGGGAAGAGCAGACTGACCCCACCCTGTCAATGTAACACACCCAGGGAAGAGCAGACTGACCCCACTCTGTCAATCTAACACCCAGGGAAGAGCAGACTGACCCCACTCTGTCAATGTAACACACCCAGGGAAGAGCAGACTGACCCCTCTCCCTCCGTGTAACTCACCCAGGGAAGAGCAGACTGACCCCACTCTTTCAATGTAACACACCCAGGGAAGAGCAGAGTGACCCCACTCTGTCAATGTATCACACCCAAGGGAGAGCAGACTGAACCAACCCTGTCAATGTAACTCACCCAGGGAAGAGCAGACTGACCTCACTCTGTCAAAGTAACACACCGCGGGAAGAGCAGACTGACCCCACTCTGTCAATGTAACACACCCAAGGAAGAGCAGTCTGACCCCACTCTGTCAATGTTACGCACCCAGGGAAGAGCAGACTGACCCCACTCTGTCAATATCACAGACGCAGGGAAGAGCAGACTGACCCCACTCTGTCAATGTAACATACCCAGGGAAGATCAGACTGAACGCACTCTGTCAAAGTAACACACTCAGGGAAGAACAGACTGACCCCACTCTGTCAATGTAACGCACCCAGGGAAGAGCAGACTGACCCCACTCTGTCAATGTAACAAACCCAGGGAAGAGCAGACTGATCCCACACTGTCAATGATACACACCCAGGGAAGAGCAGACTGACCCCACTTGTCAATGTGACACTCTCTGTGAAGAGCAGACTGACCGCACTCTGTCAATGTAACTCACCCAGGGAAGAGAAGATAGCCCCCCCTTTGTCAATGTAACACACCCAGTGAAGAGCAGACTGACCCCTCTCCCTCCGTGTAACTCACCCAGGGAAGAGCAGACTGACCCCACTCTGTCAAAGTAACACACTCAGGGAAGAGCAGACTGTCCCCACTCTGTCAAATTAACAAACCCAGGGAAGAGCAGACTGACCTCACTCTGTCAATGTAACACACCCAGGGAAGAGCAGACTACCCCACTCTGTCAATGTAACAAACCCAGGGAAGAGCAGACTGATCCCACACTGTCAATGATACACACCCAGGGAAGAGCAGACTGACCCCATTCTGTCAATGTAACACACACAGGGAAGAGCAGACTGACCCCACTCTCTCAATGTAACTCAACCAGGGAAGAGAAGATAGCCCCCCCTTTGTCAATTTAACACACCCAGGGGAGACCAGAGTGACCCCTATATCTCAATGTAACTCACCTAGGGAAGAGCAGACTGACCCCACTCTGTCAAAGTAACACACTCAGGGAAGAGCAGACTGTCCCCACTCTGTCAAAGTAACACACTCAGGGAAGAGCAGACTGACCTCACTCTGTAAATGTGACACACCCAGGGAAGAGCAGACTGTCCCCACTCTGTCAAAGTAACACACTCGGGAAAGTGCAGACTGACCCCACTCTGTCAATGTAACACATCCAGGGAAGAGCAGACTGACCCCACCCTGTCAATGTAACACACCCAGGGAAGAGCAGACTGACCCCACTCTGTCAATGTAACACACCCAGGGAAGAGCAGACTGAACCCACCCTGTCAATGTAACACACCCAGGGAAGAGCAGACTGACCCCACTCTGTCAATATAACACACCCAGGGAAGAGCAGACACAACTCACTCTGTCAATGTAACATACTCAGGGAATAGCAGTCTGACCCCACTCTGTCAATGTATCACACCCAGGGGATAGCAGACTGAACCAACCCTGTTAATGTAACTCACCCAGGGAAGAGCAGACTGACCTCACTCTGTCAATGTAACACACCGCGGGAAGAGCAGAATGACTCCACTCTGTCAATGTAACACACCCAAGGAACAGCAGCCTGACCCCACTCTGTCATTGTAACACAGCCAGGGAAGAGCAGGCTGACCCCTCTCTGTCAATGTAACTCACCCAGGGAACAGAAGATTGACCTCACTCGGTCAATGTAACATACCCAGGGAAGAGCAGACTAACCCCACTCTGTCAATGTAACACTCCCAGGGAAGAGCAGACTGACCCCACTCTGTCAATGTAACACACCCAGGGAAGAGCAGACCGACCCCACTCTGTCAATGTAACACACCCAGGGAAGAGCAGATTTACCCCACTCTGTCAATGTAACAGACCCAGGGAAGAGCAGACTGACCCCACTCTGTCAATGTAACACACCCAGGGAAGAGCAGACTGACCGCACTCGGTCAATGTAACCCACACAGGGAAGAACAGACTGACCCCACTCTGTCAATGTAACGCACCCAGGGAAGAGCAGACTGAACCCACTCAGTCAATGTAACACACCCAGGGAAGAGCAGACAGACCCCGTTCTGTCAATGTAACCCACCCAGGGAAGAACAAACTGACCCCACTCTGTCAATGTAACACACCCAGGGAAGAGCAGACTGATCCCACTCTGTCAATGTCACACACCCAGGGAAGAGCAGACTGACCCCTCTCCCTCCGTGTAACTCACCCAGGGAATAGCAGACTGACCCCACTCTTTCAATGTAACACACCCAGGGAAGAGCAGACTGACACCACTCTGTCAATGTAACACACCAAGGGGAGAGCAGACTGAACCCTCTCTCTCCATGTAACTCACCCAGGGAAGATGGACTGACACCACTCTGTCAATGTAACACACCCAGGGAAAAGCAGACTGACCCCACTCTGTCAATGTAGCACACCCAGGGAAGAGCAGACTGACCCCACTCTGTCAATATCACAGACCCTGGGAAGAGCAGACTGACCCCCCTCTGTCAATGAAACACACCCAGGGAAGAGCAGACTGACCCTACACTGTCAATGCAACACACCCAGGGAAGAGCAGACTGACCCCCTCTGACAATGTAACCCACCCAGGGAAGAGCACACTGACCCCACTCTGTCAATGTAACACACCCAGGGAAAAGCAGACTGACCCCACTCTGTCAGTGTAACACACCCAGGGAAGAGCAGACTGACCCCACTCTGTCAATGTAACACACCCAGGGAAGAGCGGACTGACCCCACTCTGTCAATGTAACCCACCCAGTGAAGAGCAGACTGACCCCTCTCCCTCCATGTAACTCACCCAGGGAAGAGCAGACTGACCCCATTCTGTCAATGTAACCCACCCAGGGAAGAGCAGACTGACCGCACTCAGTCAATGTAACCCACCCAGGGAAGAGCAGACTGACCCCACTCTGTCATTATCACAGACCCAGGGAAGAGCAGACTCTCCCAACTCTGTCAAGGTAACACACCCAGGGAAGAGCAGACTGACCCCATTCTGTCAATGTAACCCACCCAGGGAAGAGCAGACTGACCACACTCAGTCAATGTAACCCACCCAGGGAAGAGCAGACTGACCCCACTCTGTCATTATCACAGACCCAGGGAAGAGCAGACTGAACCCACCCTGTCAATGTAACACACCCAGGGAAGAGCAGACTGACCCCACCCTGTCAATGTAACACACCCTGGAAGAGCAGACACACCCCACTCTGTCAATGTAACATACTCAGGGAATAGCAGTCTGACCCCACTCTGTCAATGTATCACACCCAGGGGAGAGCAGACTGAACCAACCCTGTCAATGTAACTCACCCAGGGAAGAGCAGACTGACCTCACTCTGTCAATGTAACACACCGCGGGAAGAGCAGACTGACCCCACTCTGTCTATATAACACACCCAAGGAAGAGCAGCCTGACCCCACTCTGTCATTGTAACACAGCCAGGGAAGAGCACGCTGACCCCTCTCTGTCAATGTAACTCACACAGGGAACAGAAGATTGACCTCACTCGGTCAATGTAACATACCCAGGGAAGAGCAGACTAACCCCACTCTGTCAATGTAACCCACCCAGGGAAGAGCAGACTGACCCCACTCTGTCAATGTAACACACCCAGGGAAGAGCAGACTGACCGCACTCGGTCAATGTAACCCACCCAGGGAAGAACAGGCTGACCCCACTCTGTCAATGTCAGACACCCAGGGGAGAGCAGACTTACCCCACTCTGTCAATGTAACACACCCAGGGAAGAGCAGATTGACCCCACTCTGTCAATGTAACACAGCCAGGGAAGAGCAGGCTGACCCCTCTCTGTCAATGTAACTCACCCAGGGAACAGAAGATTGACCTCACTCGGTCAATGTAACACACCCAGGGAAGAGCAGACATACCCCGTTCTGTCAATGTAGCCAAACCCAGGGAAGAACAGACTGACCCCACTCTGTCAATGTAACACACCCAGGGAAGAGCAGACTGAACCCACTCTGTCAATGTAACACACCCAGGGAAGAGCAGACTGACCCCACTCTGTCAATGTAAAACACCCAGGGGAGAGCAGACTGACCCCTCTCTCTCCATGTAACTCACGCAGGGAAGATAGACTGACCCCACTCTGTCAATGTAACACACCCAGGGAAAAGCAGACTGACCCCACTCTGTCAATGTAACACACCCAGGGAAGAGCAGACTGACCCCACTCTGTCAATGTAACACACCCAGGGAAGAGCAGACTGACCCTACACTGTCAATGCAACACACCCAGGGAACAGCAGACTGACCCCACTCTGAAAATGTAACCCACCCACGGAAGAGCAGACTGACCCCTCTCTCTCCATGTAACTCACGCAGGGAAGAGCAGACTGACCGCACTCAGTCAATGTAACCCACCCAGGGAAGAGCAGACTGACCCCACTCTGTCATTATCACAGACCCAGGGAAGAGCAGACTCACCCAACTCTGCCAATGTAACACAGCCAGGGGAGACCAGAGTGACCCATCTATCTCAATTCAACTCACCTAGGGAAGAACAGACTGACCCCACTCTGTCAAAGTAACACACTCCGGGAAGATCAGACTCTTCCCACTCTGTCAAAGTAACACACTCAGGGAAGAGCAGACTGACCTCACTCTGTCAATGTAACACACCCAGAAAAGAGCAGACTGTCCCCACTCTGTCAATGTAACACACCCAGGGAAGAGCAGACTGACCCCACTCTGTTAATGAAACACACCCAGGGAAGAGCAGACTGACCCCTCTCCCTCCGTGTAACTCACCCAGGGAAGAGCAGACTGACCCCACTCGTTCAATGTAACACACCCAGGGAAGAGCCGACTGACCCCACTCCATCAATGTAACACGCCCGGGGAAGAGCAGACTGACCCCACCCTGTCAATGTAACGCACACAGGGAAGAGCAGACAGACCCCACTCTGTCAATGTAACACACGCAGGGAAGAGCAGACTGACCCCACTCTGTCAATGTAACACAACCAGGGAAGGGCAGACTGACCCCACTCTGTCAATGTAACATACTCAGGGAATAGCAGTCTGACCCCACTCTGTCAATGTATCACACCCAGGGGAGAGCAGACTGACCCCACCCTGTCAATGTAACTCACCCAGGGAAGAGCAGACTGACTTCACTCTGTCAATGTAACACACCGCGGGAAGAGCAGACTGACCCCACTCTGTCAATGTAACACACCCAAGGAAGAGCAGTCTAACCCCACTCTGTCATTGTAACACAGCCAGGGAAGAGCAGACTGTCCCCTCTCTGTCAATGTAACTCACCCAGGGAACAGAAGATTGACCTCACTCGGTCAATGTAACATACCCAGGGAAGAGCAGACTAACCCCACTCTGTCAATGTAACACACCCAGGGAAGAGCAGACTGACCCCACTCTGTCAATGTAACACAACCAGGGAAGAGCAGACTGACCCCACACTTTCAATGTAACACATCCAGAGAAGAGCAGACTGACCGCACTCGGTCAATGTAACCCACCCAGGGAAGAGCAGACTGACCCCTCTCTGTCAATGTAACACACCCAGGGAAGAGCAGATTTACCCCACTCTGTCAATGTAACACACCCAGGGAAGAGCAGACTGACCCCACTCTGTCAATGTAACACACCCAGGGAAGAGCAGACTGACCCCATTCTGTCAATGTAACACACCCAGGGAAGAGCAGACTGACCCCACTCTGTCAATGTAAGACACCCAGAGAAGAGAGGACTGACCCCACTCTGTCAATGTAACCCACCCAGTGAAGAGCAGACTGACCCCTCTCCCTCCATGTAACTCACCAAGGGAAGAGCAGACTGACCGCACTCTGTCAATGTAACACACCCAGGGAAGAGCAGACTGACCGCACTCTGTCAATGTAACACACCCAGGGAAGAGCAGATTGACCCCAATCTGTGAATGTGACACTCTCAGTGAAGAGCAGACTGACCGCACTCTGTCAGTGTGAGATTCTCAGGGAAGAGCAGACTGACCCCACTCTGTCAAAGTAACACACCCAGGGAAGAACAGACTGACCCCACTCTGTCAATGTAACCCGCCCAGGGAAGAGCAGACTGACCCCACTCTGTCAATGCAACATACCCAGGGAAGATCAGACTGACCCCACTCTGTCAATGCAACACACCCAGGGAAGATCAGACTGACCCCACTCTGTCAATGAAACACACCCAGGGAAGAGCACACTGACCCCACCCTGTCAATGTAACCCACCCAGGGAAGAGCAGACTGACCCCACTCTGTCAATGTAACATACTCAGGGAATAGCAGTCTGACCCCACTCTGTCAATGTATCACACCCAGGGGAGAGCAGACTGAACAAACCCTGTCAATGTAACTCACCCAGGGAAGAGCAGACTGACCTCACTCTGTCAATGTAACACACCGCGGGAAGAGCAGACTGACCCCACTCTGTCAATGTAACACACCCAAGGAAGAGCAGCCTGACCCCACTCTGTCATTGTAACACAGCCAGGGAAGAGCAGGCTGACCCCTCTCTGTCAATGTAACTCACCCAGGCAACAGAAGATTGACCTCACTCGGTCAATGTAACATACCCAGGGAAGAGCAGACTGACCCCACTCTGTCAATGGAACACACCCAGGGAAGAGCAGATTTACCCCACTCTGCCAATGTAACAGACCCAGGGAAGAACAGACTGACCCCACTCTGTCAATGTAACACACCCAGGGAAGAGCAGACTGACCGCACTCGGTCAATGTAACCCACCCAGGGAAGAACAGACTGACCCCACTCTGTCAATGTAAGACACCCAGGGGAGAGCAGACTTACCCCACTCTGTCAATGTAACACAACCAGGGAAGAGCAGACTGACCCCACTCTGTCAATGTAACACACCCAGGGAAGAGCAGACAGACCCCGTTCTGTCAATGTAACCCACCCAGGGAAGAACAGACTGACCCCTCTCTGTCAATGTAACACACCCAGGGAAGAGCAGACTGACCCCACTCTGTCAATGTAACCCACCCAGTGAAGAGCAGACTGTCCCCTCTCCCTCCATGTAACTCACCCAGGGAAGAGCAGACTGACCCCATTCTGTCAATGTAACCCACCCAGGGAAGAGCAGACTGACCACACTCAGTCTATGTAACCCACCCAGGGAAGAGCAGACTGACCCCACTCTGTCATTATCACAGACCCAGGGAAGAGCAGACTCACCCAACTCTGTCAAAGTAACACATGAAGGGGAGATCGGAGTGACCCCTCTATCTCAATGTAACTCACCTAGGGAAGAGCAGACTGACCCCACTCTGTCAAAGTAACACACTCAGGGAAGAGCAGACACTTCCCACTCTGTCAAAGTAACACACTCAGAGAAGAGCAGACTGACCTCACTCTGTCAATGTAACACACCCAGGGAAGAGCAGACTGTCGCCACTCTGTCAATGTAACACACCCAGGGAAGAGCAGACTGACTCCACTCTGCCAATGTAACACACCCAGGGAAGAGCAGACACACCCCGTTCTGTCAATGTAACCCACCCAGGGAAAAACAGACTGACCCCACTCTGTCAATGTAACACACCCAGGGAAGAGCAGACTGACCCCACTCTGTCAATGTAACACACCCAGGGAAAAGCAGACGGACCCCACTCTGTCAATGTCACGCACCCAGGGAAGAGCAGACTGACCCCACTCTGTCAATGGAACACACCCAGGGAAGAGCAGATTTACCCCACTCTGTCAATGTAACAGACCCAGGGAAGAGCAGACTGACCCCACTCTGTCAATGTAACACACCCATGGAAGAGCAGACTGACAGCACTCGGTCAATGTAACCCACCCAGGGAAGAACAGACTGACCCCACTCTGTCAATGTAAGACACCCAGGGGAGAGCAGACTTACCCCACTCTGTCAATGTAACACACCCAGGGAAGAGCAGACTGACACCACTCTGTCAATGTAACACACCCAGGGAAGAGCAGACAGACCCCGTTCTGTCAATGTTCCCCACCCAGGGAAGAACAGACTGACCCCACTCTGTCAATGTAACACACCCAGGGAAGTGCAGACTGACCCCACTCTGACAATGTAATCCACCCAGTGAAGAGCAGACTGACCCCTCTCCCTCCATGTAACTCACCCAGGGAAGAGCAGACTGACCCCATTCTGTCAATGTAACCCACCCAGCGAAGAGCAGACTGACCCCACTCTGTCAGTGTAACACACCCAGGGAAGAGCAGACTGACCCCACTCTGTCAAAGTAACACACCCAGAGAAGAGCGGACTGACCCCACTCTGTCAATGTAACCCACCCAGTGAAGAGCAGACTGACCCCACTCGGTAAATGTAACCCACCCAGGGAAGAGCAGACTGACCCCTCTCTGTCAATGTAACACACCCAGGGAATTGCAGACTGACCCCACTCTGTCAATGTAACACAGCCAGGGAAGAGCAGGCTGACCCCTCTCTGTCAATGTAACTCACCCAGGGAACAGAAGATTGACCTCACTCGGTCAATTTAACACACCCAGGGAAGAGCAGACAGACCCCGTTCTGTCAATGTAACCCACCCAGGGAAGAACAGACTGACCCCACTCTGTCAATGTAACACACCCAGGGAAGAGCAGACTGAACCCACTCTGTCAATGTAACCCACCCAGTGAAGAGCAGACGGACACCTCTCCCTCCATGTAACTCACCCAGGGAAGAGCAGACTGACCCCATTCTGTCAATGTAACCCACCCAGGGAAGAGCAGACTGACCACACTCAGTCAATGTAACCCAACGAGGGAAGAGCAGACTGACCCCACTCTGTCATTATCACAGACCCAGGGAAGAGCAGACTCACCCAACTCTGTCAATGTCACACACCCAGGGGAGACCAGACTGACCCCTCTATCTCAATGTAACTCACCTTGGGAAGAGCAGACTGACCCCACTCTGTCAAAGTAACACAGTCAGGGAAGTGCAGACTCTTCCCACTCTGTCAAAGTAACACACTCAGGGAAGAGCAGACTGACCTCACTCTGTCAATGTAACAGACCCAGGGAAGAGCAGACTGTCCCCACTCTGTCAATGTAACACACTCAGGGAAGAGCAGACTGACCCCTCTCCCTCCGTGTAACTCACACAGTGAATAGCAGACTGACCCCACTCTTTCAATGTAACACACCCAGGGAAGAGCAGACTGACCCCACTCTGTCAATGTAAAACACCCAGGGGAGAGCAGACTGACCCCTCTCTCTCCATGTAACTCACGCAGGGAAGATAGACTGACCCCACTCTGTCAATGTAACACACCCAGGGAAAAGCAGACTGACCCCACTCTGTCAATGTAACACACCCAGGGAAGAGCAGACTGACCCCACTCTGTCAATGTAACACACCCAGGGAAGAGCAGACTGACCCTACACTGTCAATGCAACACACCCAGGGAAGAGAAGACTGACCCCACTATGAAAATGTAACCCACCCACGGAAGAGCAGACTGACCCCACTCTGTCATTATCACAGACCCAGGGAAGAGCAGACTCACCCAACTCTGCCAATGTAACACAGCCAGGGGAGACCAGAGTGACCCATCTATCTCAATTCAACTCACCTAGGGAAGAACGGACTGACCCCACTCTGTCAAAGTAACACACTCCGGGAAGATCAGACTCTTCCCACTCTGTCAAAGTAACACACTCAGGGAAGAGCAGACTGACCTCACTCTGTCAATGTAACACACCCAGAAAAGAGCAGACTGTCCCCACTCTGTCAATGTAACACACCCAGGGAAGAGCAGACTGACCCCACTCTGTTAATGAAACACACCCAGGGAAGAGCCGACTGACCCCTCTCCCTCCGTGTAACTCACCCAGGGAAGAGCAGACTGACCCCACTCTTTCAATGTAACACACCCAGGGAAGAGCCGACTGACCCCACTCCATCAATGTAACACGCCCGGGGAAGAGCAGACTGACCCCACCCTGTCAATGTAACGCACACAGGGAAGAGCAGACTGACCCCATTCTGTCAATGTAACGCACACAGGGAAGAGCAGACAGACCCCACTCTGTCAATGTAACACACCCAGGGAAGAGCAGACTGACCCCACTCTGTCAATGTAACACAACCAGGGAAGGGCAGACTGACCCCACTCTGTCAATGTAACATACTCAGGGAATAGCAGTCTGACCCCACTCTGTCAATGTATCACACACAGGGGAGAGCAGACTGAACAAACCCTGTCAATGTAACTCACCCAGGGAAGAGCAGACTGACCTCACTCTGTCAATGTAACACACCGCGGGAAGAGCAGAATGACTCCACTCTGTCAATGTAACACACCCAAGGAACAGCAGCCTGACCCCACTCTGTCATTGTAACACAGCCAGGGAAGAGCAGGCTGACCCCTCTCTGTCAATGTAACTCACCCAGGGAACAGAAGATTGACCTCACTCGGTCAATGTAACATACCCAGGGAAGAGCAGACTAACCCCACTCTGTCAATGTAACACTCCCAGGGAAGAGCAGACTGACCCCACTCTGTCAATGTAACACCCCCAGGGAAGAGCAGACCGACCCCACTCTGTCAATGTAACACACCCAGGGAAGAGCAGATTTACCCCACTCTGTCAATGTAACAGACCCAGGGAAGAGCAGACTGACCCCACTCTGTCAATGTAACACACCCAGGGAAGAGCAGACTGACCGCACTCGGTCAATGTAACCCACACAGGGAAGAACAGACTGACCCCACTCTGTCAATGTAACGCACCCAGGGAAGAGCAGACTGAACCCACTCAGTCAATGTAACACACCCAGGGAAGAGCAGACAGACCCCGTTCTGTCAATGTAACCCACCCAGGGAAGAACAAACTGACCCCACTCTGTCAATGTAACACACCCAGGGAAGAGCAGACTGATCCCACTCTGTCAATGTCACACACCCAGGGAAGAGCAGACTGACCCCTCTCCCTCCGTGTAACTCACCCAGGGAATAGCAGACTGACCCCACTCTTTCAATGTAACACACCCAGGGAAGAGCAGACTGACACCACTCTGTCAATGTAACACACCAAGGGGAGAGCAGACTGAACCCTCTCTCTCCATGTAACTCACCCAGGGAAGATGGACTGACACCACTCTGTCAATGTAACACACCCAGGGAAAAGCAGACTGACCCCACTCTGTCAATGTAGCACACCCAGGGAAGAGCAGACTGACCCCACTCTGTCAATATCACAGACCCTGGGAAGAGCAGACTGACCCCCCTCTGTCAATGAAACACACCCAGGGAAGAGCAGACTGACCCTACACTGTCAATGCAACACACCCAGGGAAGAGCAGACTGACCCCCTCTGACAATGTAACCCACCCAGGGAAGAGCACACTGACCCCACTCTGTCAATGTAACACACCCAGGGAAAAGCAGACTGACCCCACTCTGTCAGTGTAACACACCCAGGGAAGAGCAGACTGACCCCACTCTGTCAATGTAACACACCCAGGGAAGAGCGGACTGACCCCACTCTGTCAATGTAACCCACCCAGTGAAGAGCAGACTGACCCCTCTCCCTCCATGTAACTCACCCAGGGAAGAGCAGACTGACCCCATTCTGTCAATGTAACCCACCCAGGGAAGAGCAGACTGACCGCACTCAGTCAATGTAACCCACCCAGGGAAGAGCAGACTGACCCCACTCTGTCATTATCACAGACCCAGGGAAGAGCAGACTCTCCCAACTCTGTCAAGGTAACACACCCAGGGAAGAGCAGACTGACCCCATTCTGTCAATGTAACCCACCCAGGGAAGAGCAGACTGACCACACTCAGTCAATGTAACCCACCCAGGGAAGAGCAGACTGACCCCACTCTGTCATTATCACAGACCCAGGGAAGAGCAGACTGAACCCACCCTGTCAATGTAACACACCCAGGGAAGAGCAGACTGACCCCACCCTGTCAATGTAACACACCCTGGAAGAGCAGACACACCCCACTCTGTCAATGTAACATACTCAGGGAATAGCAGTCTGACCCCACTCTGTCAATGTATCACACCCAGGGGAGAGCAGACTGAACCAACCCTGTCAATGTAACTCACCCAGGGAAGAGCAGACTGACCTCACTCTGTCAATGTAACACACCGCGGGAAGAGCAGACTGACCCCACTCTGTCTATATAACACACCCAAGGAAGAGCAGCCTGACCCCACTCTGTCATTGTAACACAGCCAGGGAAGAGCACGCTGACCCCTCTCTGTCAATGTAACTCACACAGGGAACAGAAGATTGACCTCACTCGGTCAATGTAACATACCCAGGGAAGAGCAGACTAACCCCACTCTGTCAATGTAACCCACCCAGGGAAGAGCAGACTGACCCCACTCTGTCAATGTAACACACCCAGGGAAGAGCAGACTGACCGCACTCGGTCAATGTAACCCACCCAGGGAAGAACAGGCTGACCCCACTCTGTCAATGTAAGACACCCAGGGGAGAGCAGACTTACCCCACTCTGTCAATGTAACACACCCAGGGAAGAGCAGATTGACCCCACTCTGTCAATGTAACACAGCCAGGGAAGAGCAGGCTGACCCCTCTCTGTCAATGTAACTCACCCAGGGAACAGAAGATTGACCTCACTCGGTCAATGTAACACACCCAGGGAAGAGCAGACATACCCCGTTCTGTCAATGTAGCCAAACCCAGGGAAGAACAGACTGACCCCACTCTGTCAATGTAACACACCCAGGGAAGAGCAGACTGACCGCACTCTGTCAATGTAACACACCCAGGGAAGAGCAGATTGACCCCAATCTGTGAATGTGACACTCTCAGTGAAGAGCAGACTGACCGCACTCTGTCAATGTGAGATTCTCAGGGAAGAGCAGACTGACCCCACTCTGTCAAAGTAACACACCCAGGGAAGAACAGACTGACCCCACTCTGTCAATGTAACCCACCCAGGGAAGAGCAGACTGACCCCACTCTGTCAATGCAACATACCCAGGGAAGATCAGACTGACCCCACTCTGTCAATGCAACACACCCAGGGAAGATCAGACTGACCCCACTCTGTCAATGAAACACACCCAGGGAAGAGCACACTGACCCCACCCTATCAATGTAACCCACCCAGGGAAGAGCAGACTGACCCCACTCTGTCAATGTAACATACTCAGGGAATAGCAGTCTGACCCCACTCTGTCAATGTATCACACCCAGGGGAGAGCAGACTGAACAAACCCTGTCAATGTAACTCACCCAGGGAAGAGCAGACTGACCTCACTCTGTCAATGTAACACACCGCGGGAAGAGCAGAATGACTCCACTCTGTCAATGTAACACACCCAAGGAACAGCAGCCTGACCCCACTCTGTCATTGTAACACAGCCAGGGAAGAGCAGGCTGACCCCTCTCTGTCAATGTAACTCACCCAGGGAACAGAAGATTGACCTCACTCGGTCAATGTAACATACCCAGGGAAGAGCAGACTAACCCCACTCTGTCAATGTAACACTCCCAGGGAAGAGCAGACTGACCCCACTCTGTCAATGTAACACACCCAGGGAAGAGCAGACCGACCCCACTCTGTCAATGTAACACACCCAGGGAAGAGCAGATTTACCCCACTCTGTCAATGTAACAGACCCAGGGAAGAGCAGACTGACCCCACTCTGTCAATGTAACACACCCAGGGAAGAGCAGACTGACCGCACTCGGTCAATGTAACCCACACAGGGAAGAACAGACTGACCCCACTCTGTCAATGTAACGCACCCAGGGAAGAGCAGACTGAACCCACTCAGTCAATGTAACACACCCAGGGAAGAGCAGACAGACCCCGTTCTGTCAATGTAACCCACCCAGGGAAGAACAAACTGACCCCACTCTGTCAATGTAACACACCCAGGGAAGAGCAGACTGATCCCACTCTGTCAATGTCACACACCCAGGGAAGAGCAGACTGACCCCTCTCCCTCCGTGTAACTCACCCAGGGAATAGCAGACTGACCCCACTCTTTCAATGTAACACACCCAGGGAAGAGCAGACTGACACCACTCTGTCAATGTAACACACCAAGGGGAGAGCAGACTGAACCCTCTCTCT
The DNA here is from genome assembly GCF_047496795.1 of Chiloscyllium punctatum. Taxonomy (NCBI): domain Eukaryota; kingdom Metazoa; phylum Chordata; class Chondrichthyes; order Orectolobiformes; family Hemiscylliidae; genus Chiloscyllium; species Chiloscyllium punctatum. Next base: position 62,685,573 of record NC_092776.1, on the reverse strand, counting down.
CCATGTAACTCACCCAGGGAAGATGGACTGACACCACTCTGTCAATGTAACACACCCAGGGAAAAGCAGACTGACCCCACTCTGTCAATGTAGCACACCCAGGGAAGAGCAGACTGACCCCACTCTGTCAATATCACAGACCCTGGGAAGAGCAGACTGACCCCCCTCTGTCAATGAAACACACCCAGGGAAGAGCAGACTGACCCTACACTGTCAATGCAACACACCCAGGGAAGAGCAGACTGACCCCATCTGACAATGTAACCCACCCAGGGAAGAGCACACTGACCCCACTCTGTCAATGTAACACACCCAGGGAAAAGCAGACTGACCCCACTCTGTCAGTGTAACACACCCAGGGAAGAGCAGACTGACCCCACTCTGTCAATGTAACACACCCAGGGAAGAGCGGACTGACCCCACTCTGTCAATGTAACCCACCCAGTGAAGAGCAGACTGACCCCTCTCCCTCCATGTAACTCACCCAGGGAAGAGCAGACTGACCCCATTCTGTCAATGTAACCCACCCAGGGAAGAGCAGACTGACCGCACTCAGTCAATGTAACCCACCCAGGGAAGAGCAGACTGACCCCACTCTGTCATTATCACAGACCCAGGGAAGAGCAGACTCTCCCAACTCTGTCAAGGTAACACACCCAGGGAAGAGCAGACTGACCCCATTCTGTCAATGTAACCCACCCAGGGAAGAGCAGACTGACCACACTCAGTCAATGTAACCCACCCAGGGAAGAGCAGACTGACCCCACTCTGTCATTATCACAGACCCAGGGAAGAGCAGACTGAACCCACCCTGTCAATGTAACACACCCAGGGAAGAGCAGACTGACCCCACCCTGTCAATGTAACACACCCTGGAAGAGCAGACACACCCCACTCTGTCAATGTAACATACTCAGGGAATAGCAGTCTGACCCCACTCTGTCAATGTATCACACCCAGGGGAGAGCAGACTGAACCAACCCTGTCAATGTAACTCACCCAGGGAAGAGCAGACTGACCTCACTCTGTCAATGTAACACACCGCGGGAAGAGCAGACTGACCCCACTCTGTCTATATAACACACCCAAGGAAGAGCAGCCTGACCCCACTCTGTCATTGTAACACAGCCAGGGAAGAGCACGCTGACCCCTCTCTGTCAATGTAACTCACACAGGGAACAGAAGATTGACCTCACTCGGTCAATGTAACATACCCAGGGAAGAGCAGACTAACCCCACTCTGTCAATGTAACCCACCCAGGGAAGAGCAGACTGACCCCACTCTGTCAATGTAACACACCCAGGGAAGAGCAGACTGACCGCACTCGGTCAATGTAACCCACCCAGGGAAGAACAGGCTGACCCCACTCTGTCAATGTAAGACACCCAGGGGAGAGCAGACTTACCCCACTCTGTCAATGTAACACACCCAGGGAAGAGCAGATTGACCCCACTCTGTCAATGTAACACAGCCAGGGAAGAGCAGGCTGACCCCTCTCTGTCAATGTAACTCACCCAGGGAACAGAAGATTGACCTCACTCGGTCAATGTAACACACCCAGGGAAGAGCAGACATACCCCGTTCTGTCAATGTAGCCAAACCCAGGGAAGAACAGACTGACCCCACTCTGTCAATGTAACACACCCAGGGATGAGCAGACTGAACCCACTCTGTCAATGTAACCCACCCAGTGAAGAGCAGACGGACACCTCTCCCTCCATGTAACTCACCCAGGGAAGAGCAGACTGACCCCATTCTGTCAATGTAACCCACCCAGGGAAGAGCAGACTGACCTCACTCTGTCAATGTAACAGACCCAGGGAAGAGCAGACTGACCCCACTCTGTCAATGTAACATACTCAGGGAATAGCAGTCTGACCCCATTCTGTCAATGTAACACACGCAGGGAAGAGCAGACTGACCCCACTCTGTCAATGTAACACAACCAGGGAAGGGCAGACTGACCCCACTCTGTCAATGTAACATACTCAGGGAATAGCAGTCTGACCCCACTCTGTCAATGTATCACACCCAGGGGAGAGCAGACTGACCCCACCCTGTCAATGTAACTCACCCAGGGAAGAGCAGACTGACTTCACTCTGTCAATGTAACACACCGCGGGAAGAGCAGACTGACCCCACTCTGTCAATGTAACACACCCAAGGAAGAGCAGTCTAACCCCACTCTGTCATTGTAACACAGCCAGGGAAGAGCAGACTGTCCCCTCTCTGTCAATGTAACTCACCCAGGGAACAGAAGATTGACCTCACTCGGTCAATGTAACATACCCAGGGAAGAGCAGACTAACCCCACTCTGTCAATGTAACACACCCAGGGAAGAGCAGACTGACCCCACTCTGTCAATGTAACACAACCAGGGAAGAGCAGACTGACCCCACACTTTCAATGTAACACATCCAGAGAAGAGCAGACTGACCGCACTCGGTCAATGTAACCCACCCAGGGAAGAGCAGACTGACCCCTCTCTGTCAATGTAACACACCCAGGGAAGAGCAGATTTACCCCACTCTGTCAATGTAACACACCCAGGGAAGAGCAGACTGACCCCACTCTGTCAATGTAACACACCCAGGGAAGAGCAGACTGACCCCATTCTGTCAATGTAACACACCCAGGGAAGAGCAGACTGACCCCACTCTGTCAATGTAAGACACCCAGAGAAGAGAGGACTGACCCCACTCTGTCAATGTAACCCACCCAGTGAAGAGCAGACTGACCCCTCTCCCTCCATGTAACTCACCAAGGGAAGAGCAGACTGACCGCACTCTGTCAATGTAACACACCCAGGGAAGAGCAGACTGACCGCACTCTGTCAATGTAACACACCCAGGGAAGAGCAGATTGACCCCAATCTGTGAATGTGACACTCTCAGTGAAGAGCAGACTGACCGCACTCTGTCAGTGTGAGATTCTCAGGGAAGAGCAGACTGACCCCACTCTGTCAAAGTAACACACCCAGGGAAGAACAGACTGACCCCACTCTGTCAATGTAACCCACCCAGGGAAGAGCAGACTGACCCCACTCTGTCAATGCAACATACCCAGGGAAGATCAGACTGACCCCACTCTGTCAATGCAACACACCCAGGGAAGATCAGACTGACCCCACTCTGTCAATGAAACACACCCAGGGAAGAGCACACTGACCCCACCCTGTCAATGTAACCCACCCAGGGAAGAGCAGACTGACCCCACTCTGTCAATGTAACATACTCAGGGAATAGCAGTCTGACCCCACTCTGTCAATGTATCACACCCAGGGGAGAGCAGACTGAACAAACCCTGTCAATGTAACTCACCCAGGGAAGAGCAGACTGACCTCACTCTGTCAATGTAACACACCGCGGGAAGAGCAGACTGACCCCACTCTGTCAATGTAACACACCCAAGGAAGAGCAGCCTGACCCCACTCTGTCATTGTAACACAGCCAGGGAAGAGCAGGCTGACCCCTCTCTGTCAATGTAACTCACCCAGGCAACAGAAGATTGACCTCACTCGGTCAATGTAACATACCCAAGGAAGAGCAGACTGACCCCACTCTGTCAATGGAACACACCCAGGGAAGAGCAGATTTACCCCACTCTGCCAATGTAACAGACCCAGGGAAGAACAGACTGACCCCACTCTGTCAATGTAACACACCCAGGGAAGAGCAGACTGACCGCACTCGGTCAATGTAACCCACCCAGGGAAAAACAGACTGACCCCACTCTGTCAATGTAAGACACCCAGGGGAGAGCAGACTTACCCCACTCTGTCAATGTAACACAACCAGGGAAGAGCAGACTGACCCCACTCTGTCAATGTAACACACCCAGGGAAGAGCAGACAGACCCCGTTCTGTCAATGTAACCCACCCAGGGAAGAACAGACTGACCCCACTCTGTCAATGTAACCCACCCAGTGAAGAGCAGACTGTCCCCTCTCCCTCCATGTAACTCACCCAGGGAAGAGCAGACTGACCCCATTCTGTCAATGTAACCCACCCAGGGAAGAGCAGACTGACCACACTCAGTCTATGTAACCCACCCAGGGAAGAGCAGACTGACCCCACTCTGTCATTATCACAGACCCAGGGAAGAGCAGACTCACCCAACTCTGTCAAAGTAACACATGAAGGGGAGATCGGAGTGACCCCTCTATCTCAATGTAACTCACCTAGGGAAGAGCAGACTGACCCCACTCTGTCAAAGTAACACACTCAGGGAAGAGCAGACACTTCCCACTCTGTCAAAGTAACACACTCAGGGAAGAGCAGACTGACCTCACTCTGTCAATGTAACACACCCAGGGAAGAGCAGACTGTCGCCACTCTGTCAATGTAACACACCCAGGGAAGAGCAGACTGACTCCACTCTGCCAATGTAACACACCCAGGGAAGAGCAGACACACCCCGTTCTGTCAATGTAACCCACCCAGGGAAAAACAGACTGACCCCACTCTGTCAATGTAACACACCCAGGGAAGAGCAGACTGACCCCACTCTGTCAATGTAACACACCCAGGGAAAAGCAGACTGACCCCACTCTGTCAATGTCACGCACCCAGGGAAGAGCAGACTGACCCCACTCTGTCAATGGAACACACCCAGGGAAGAGCAGATTTACCCCACTCTGTCAATGTAACAGACCCAGGGAAGAGCAGACTGACCCCACTCTGTCAATGTAACACACCCATGGAAGAGCAGACTGACAGCACTCGGTCAATGTAACCCACCCAGGGAAGAACAGACTGACCCCACTCTGTCAATGTAAGACACCCAGGGGAGAGCAGACTTACCCCACTCTGTCAATGTAACACACCCAGGGAAGAGCAGACTGACACCACTCTGTCAATGTAACACACCCAGGGAAGAGCAGACAGACCCCGTTCTGTCAATGTTCCCCACCCAGGGAAGAACAGACTGACCCCACTCTGTCAATGTAACACACCCGGGGAAGAGCAGACTGACCCCACTCTCTCAATGTAACACACCCAGGGAAGTGCAGACTGACCCCACTCTGACAATGTAATCCACCCAGTGAAGAGCAGACTGACCCCTCTCCCTCCATGTAACTCACCCAGGGAAGAGCAGACTGACCCCATTCTGTCAATGTAACCCACCCAGCGAAGAGCAGACTGACCCCACTCTGTCAGTGTAACACACCCAGGGAAGAGCAGACTGACCCCACTCTGTCAAAATAACACACCCAGAGAAGAGCGGACTGACCCCACTCTGTCAATGTAACCCACCCAGTGAAGAGCAGACTGACCCCACTCGGTAAATGTAACCCACCCAGGGAAGAGCAGACTGACCCCTCTCTGTCAATGTAACACACCCAGGGAATTGCAGACTGACCCCACTCTGTCAATGTAACACAGCCAGGGAAGAGCAGGCTGACCCCTCTCTGTCAATGTAACTCACCCAGGGAACAGAAGATTGACCTCACTCGGTCAATGTAACACACCCAGGGAAGAGCAGACTGACCCCACTCTGTCAATGTAACACAGCCAGGGAAGAGCAGGCTGACCCCTCTCTGTCAATGTAACTCACCCAGGGAACAGAAGATTGACCTCACTCGGTCAATTTAACACACCCAGGGAAGAGCAGACAGACCCCGTTCTGTCAATGTAACCCACCCAGGGAAGAACAGACTGACCCCACTCTGTCAATGTAACACACCCAGGGAAGAGCAGACTGAACCCACTCTGTCAATGTAACCCACCCAGTGAAGAGCAGACGGACACCTCTCCCTCCATGTAACTCACCCAGGGAAGAGCAGACTGACCCCATTCTGTCAATGTAACCCACCCAGGGAAGAGCAGACTGACCACACTCAGTCAATGTAACCCAACGAGGGAAGAGCAGACTGACCCCACTCTGTCATTATCACAGACCCAGGGAAGAGCAGACTCACCCAACTCTGTCAATGTCACACACCCAGGGGAGACCAGACTGACCCCTCTATCTCAATGTAACTCACCTTGGGAAGAGCAGACTGACCCCACTCTGTCAAAGTAACACACTCAGGGAAGTGCAGACTCTTCCCACTCTGTCAAAGTAACACACTCAGGGAAGAGCAGACTGACCTCACTCTGTCAATGTAACAGACCCAGGGAAGAGCAGACTGTCCCCACTCTGTCAATGTAACACACTCAGGGAAGAGCAGACTGACCCCTCTCTCTCCATGTAACTCACGCAGGGAAGATAGACTGACCCCACTCTGTCAATGTAACACACCCAGGGAAAAGCAGACTGACCCCACTCTGTCAATGTAACACACCCAGGGAAGAGCAGACTGACCCCACTCTGTCAATGTAACACACCCAGGGAAGAGCAGACTGACCCTACACTGTCAATGCAACACACCCAGGGAAGAGAAGACTGACCCCACTATGAAAATGTAACCCACCCACGGAAGAGCAGACTGACCCCACTCTGTCATTATCACAGACCCAGGGAAGAGCAGACTCACCCAACTCTGCCAATGTAACACAGCCAGGGGAGACCAGAGTGACCCATCTATCTCAATTCAACTCACCTAGGGAAGAACGGACTGACCCCACTCTGTCAAAGTAACACACTCCGGGAAGATCAGACTCTTCCCACTCTGTCAAAGTAACACACTCAGGGAAGAGCAGACTGACCTCACTCTGTCAATGTAACACACCCAGAAAAGAGCAGACTGTCCCCACTCTGTCAATGTAACACACCCAGGGAAGAGCAGACTGACCCCACTCTGTTAATGAAACACACCCAGGGAAGAGCCGACTGACCCCTCTCCCTCCGTGTAACTCACCCAGGGAAGAGCAGACTGACCCCACTCTTTCAATGTAACGCACCCAGGGAAGAGCCGACTGACCCCACTCCATCAATGTAACACGCCCGGGGAAGAGCAGACTGACCCCACCCTGTCAATGTAACGCACACAGGGAAGAGCAGACTGACCCCACTCTGTCAATGTAACACAACCAGGGAAGGGCAGACTGACCCCACTCTGTCAATGTAACATACTCAGGGAATAGCAGTCTGACCCCACTCTGTCAATGTATCACACACAGGGGAGAGCAGACTGACCCCACCCTGTCAATGTAACTCACCCAGGGAAGAGCAGACTGACTTCACTCTGTCAATGTAACACACCGCGGGAAGAGCAGACTGACCCCACTCTGTCAATGTAACATACCCAAGGAAGAGCAGTCTAACCCCACTCTGTCATTGTAACACAGCCAGGGAAGAGCAGACTGTCCCCTCTCTGTCAATGTAACTCACCCAGGGAACAGAAGATTGACCTCACTCGGTCAATGTAACATACCCAGGGAAGAGCAGACTAACCCCACTCTGTCAATGTAACACACCCAGGGAAGAGCAGACTGACCCCACTCTGTCAATGTAACACAACCAGGGAAGAGCAGACTGACCCCACACTTTCAATGTAACACATCCAGAGAAGAGCAGACTGACCGCACTCGGTCAATGTAACCCACCCAGGGAAGAGCAGACTGACCCCTCTCTGTCAATGTAACACACCCAGGGAAGAGCAGATTTACCCCACTCTGTCAATGTAACACACCCAGGGAAGAGCAGACTGACCCCTCTCTGTCAATGTAACACACCCAGGGAAGAGCAGACTGACCCCATTCTGTCAATGTAACACACCCAGGGAAGAACAGACTGACCCCACTCTGTCAATGTAAGACACCCAGGGGAGAGCAGACTTACCCAACTCTGTCAATGTAACACACCCAGGGAAGAGCAGACTGACCCCACTCTGTCAAAGTAACACACCCAGAGAAGAGAGGACTGACCCCACTCTGTCAATGTAACCCACCCAGTGAAGAGCAGACTGACCCCTCTCCCTCCATGTAACTCACCAAGGGAAGAGCAGACTGACCGCACTCTGTCAATGTAACACACCCAGGGAAGAGCAGACTGACCGCACTCTGTCAATGTAACACACCCAGGGAAGAGAAGATTGACCCCAATCTGTGAATGTGACACTCTCAGTGAAGAGCAGACTGACCGCACTCTGTCAATGTGAGATTCTCAGGGAAGAGCAGACTGACCCCACTCTGTCAAAGTAACACACCCAGGGAAGAACAGACTGACCCCACTCTGTCAATGTAACCCACCCAGGGAAGAGCAGACTGACCCCACTCTGTCAATGCAACATACCCAGGGAAGATCAGACTGACCCCACTCTGTCAATGCAACACACCCAGGGAAGATCAGACTGACCCCACTCTGTCAATGAAACACACCCAGGGAAGAGCACACTGACCCCACCCTATCAATGTAACCCACCCAGGGAAGAGCAGACTGACCCCACTCTGTCAATGTAACATACTCAGGGAATAGCAGTCTGACCCCACTCTGTCAATGTATCACACCCAGGGGAGAGCAGACTGAACAAACCCTGTCAATGTAACTCACCCAGGGAAGAGCAGACTGACCTCACTCTGTCAATGTAACACACCGCGGGAAGAGCAGACTGACCCCACTCTGTCATTGTAACACAGCCAGGGAAGAGCAGGCTGACCCCTCTCTGTCAAATTAACTCACCCAGGGAACAGAAGATTGACCTCACTCGGTCAATGTAACATACCCAGGGAAGAGCAGACTGACCCCACTCTGTCAATGGAACACACCCAGGGAAGAGCAGATTTACCCCACTCTGTCAATGTAACAGACCCAGGGAAGAACAGACTGACCCCACTCTGTCAATGTAACACACCCAGGGAAGAGCAGACTGACCGCACTCGGTCAATGTAACCCACCCAGGGAAGAACAGACTGACCCCACTCTGTCAATGTAAGACACCCAGGGGAGAGCAGACTTACCCCACTCTGTCAATGTAACACACCCAGGGAAGAGCAGACTGACCCCACTCTGTCAATGTAACACACCCAGGGAAGAGCAGACAGACCCCGTTCTGTCAATGTAACCCACCCAGGGAAGAACAGACTGGCCCCACTCTGTCAATGTAACACACCCAGGGAAGAGCAGACTGACCCCACTCTGTCAATGTAACACACCCAGTGAAGAGCAGACTGTCCCCTCTCCCTCCATGTAACTCACCCAGGGAAGAGCAGACTGACCCCATTCTGTCAATGTAACCCACCCAGGGAAGAGCAGACTGACCACACTCAGTCTATGTAACCCACCCAGGGAAGAGCAGACTGACCCCACTCTGTCATTATCACAGACCCAGGGAAGAGCAGACTCACCCAACTCTGTCAAAGTAACACACCCAGGGGAGATCAGAGTGACCCCTCTATCTCAATGTAACTCACCTAGGGAAGAGCAGACTGACCCCACTCTGTCAAAGTAACACACTCAGGGAAGAGCAGACACTTCCCACTCTGTCAAAGTAACACACTCAGGGAAGAGCAGACTGACCTCACTCTGTCAATGTAACACACCCAGGGAAGAGCAGACTGTCCCCACTCTGTCAATGTAACTCACCTAGGGAAGAGCAGACTGACCCCACTCTGTCAAAGTAACACACTCAGGGAAGAGCAGACACACCCCGTTCTGTCAATGTAACCCACCCAGGGAAAAACAGACTGACCCCACTCTGTCAAAGTAACACACCCAGGGAAGAGCAGACTGACCCCACTCTGTCAATGTAACACACCCAGGGAAAAGCAGACTGACCCCTCTCTGTCAATGTCACGCACCCAGGGAAGAGCAGACTGACCCCACTCTGTCAATGGAACACACCCAGGGAAGGGCAGATTTACCCCACTCTGTCAATGTAACAGACCCAGGGAAGAGCAGACTGACCCCACTCTGTCAATGTAACACACCCAGGGAATAGCAGACTGACCGCACTCGGTCAATGTAACCCACCCAGCGAAGAACAGACTGACCCCACTCTGTCAATGTAAGACACCCAGGGGAGAGCAGACTTACCCCACTCTGTCAATGTAACACACCCAGGGAAGAGCAGACTGACACCACTCTGTCAATGTAACACACCCAGGGAAGAGCAGACAGACCCCGGTCTGTCAATGTTACCCACCCAGGGAAGAACAGACTGACCCCACTCTGTCAATGTAACACACCCAGGGAAGTGCAGACTGACCCCACTCTGTCAATGTAATCCACCCAGTGAAGAGCAGACTGACCCCTCTCCCTCCATGAATCTCACCCAGGGAAGAGCAGACTGACCCCATTCTGTCAATGTAACCCACCCAGGGAAGAGCAGACTGACCCCACTCTGTCAGTGTAACACACCCAGGGAAGAGCAGACTGACCCCACTCCGTCAAAGTAACACACCCAGAGAAGAGCGGACTGACCCCACTCTGTCAATGTAACCCACCCAGTGAAGAGCAGACTGACCCCTCTCCCTCCATGTAACTCACCAAGGGGAGAGCAGACTGACCGCACTCTGTCAATGTAACACACCCAGGGAAGAGCAGACTGATCCCAATCTGTGAATGTGACACTCTCAGTGAAGAGCAGACTGACCCCACTCTGTCAATGTGACACTCTCAGGGAAGAGCAGACTGACCGCACTCTGTCAATGTGAGACTCTCAGGGAAGAGCAGACTGACCCCACTCTGTCAATGGAACACACCCAGGGAAGAGCAGATTTACCCCACTCTGTCAATGTAACAGACCCAGGGAAGAGCAGACTGACCCCACTCTGTCATTATCACAGACCCAGGGAAGAGCAGACTCTCCCAACTCTGTCAAGGTAACACACCCAGGGAAGAGCAGACTGACCCCATTCTGTCAATGTAACCCACCCAGGGAAGAGCAGACTGACCACACTCAGTCAATGTAACCCACCCAGGGAAGAGCAGACTGACCCCACTCTGTCATTATCACAGACCCAGGGAAGAGCAGACTGAACCCACCCTGTCAATGTAACACACCCAGGGAAGAGCAGACTGACCCCACCCTGTCAATGTAACACACCCTGGAAGAGCAGACACACCCCACTCTGTCAATGTAACATACTCAGGGAATAGCAGTCTGACCCCACTCTGTCAATGTATCACACCCAGGGGAGAGCAGACTGAACCAACCCTGAAAATGTAACTCACCCAGGGAAGAGCAGACTGACCTCACTCTGTCAATGTAACACACCGCGGGAAGAGCAGACTGACCCCACTCTGTCAATGTAACACACCCAAGGAAGAGCAGCCTGACCCCACTCTGTCAATGTAACACACCCAGGGAAGAGCAGACTGACCGCACTCGGTCAATGTAACCCACCCAGGGAAGAACAGACTGACCCCACTCTGTCAATGTAAGACACCCAGGGGAGAGCAGACTTACCCCACTCTGTCAATGTAACACACCCAGGGAAGAGCAGACTGACCCCACTCTGTCAATGTAACACAGCCAGGGAAGAGCAGGCTGACCCCTCTCTGTCAATGTAACTCACCCAGGGAACAGAAGATTGACCTCACTCGGTCAATGTAACACACCCAGGGAAGAGCAGACAGACCCCGTTCTGTCAATGTAACCCACCCAGGGAAGAACAGACTGACCCCACTCTGTCAATGTAACACACCCAGGGAAGAGCAGACTGACCCCACTCTGTCAATGTAACCCACCCAGTGAAGAGCAGACGGACACCTCTCCCTCCATGTAACTCACCCAGGGAAGAGCAGACTGACCCCATTCTGTCAATGTAACCCACCCAGGGAAGAGCAGACTGACCACATTCAGTCAATGTAACCCACCCAGGGAAGAGCAGACAGACCCCACTCTGTCATTATCACAGACCCAGGGAAGAGCAGACTCACCCAACTCTGTCAATGTCACACACCCAGGGGAGACCAGACTGACCCCTCTATCTCAATGTAACTCACCTTGGGAAGAACAGACTGACCCCACTCTGTCAAAGTAACACACTCAGGGAAGTGCAGACTCTTCCCACTCTGTCAAAGTAACACACTCAGGGAAGAGCAGACTGACCTCACTCTGTCAATGTAACAGACCCAGGGAAGAGCAGACTGTCCCCACTCTGTCAATGTAACACACCCAGGGAAGAGCAGACTGACCCCACTCTGTCAATGTAACACACCCAGGGAAGAGCAGACTGACCCCTCTCCCTCCGTGTAACTCACACAGTGAATAGCAGACTGACCCCACTCTTTCAATGTAACACACCCAGGGAAGAGCAGACTGACCCCACTCTGTCAATGTTAAACACCCAGGGGAGAGCAGACTGACCCCTCTCTCTCCATGTAACTCACGCAGGGAAGATAGACTGACCCCACTCTGTCAATGTAACACACCCAGGGAAGAGCAGACTGACCCTACACTGTCAATGCAACACACCCAGGGAAGAGCAGACTGACCCCACTCTGAAAAAGTATCCCACCCACGGAAGAGCAGACTGACCCCACTCTGTCATTATCACAGACCCAGGGAAGAGCAGACTCACCCAACTCTGCCAATGTAACACAGCCAGGGGAGACCAGAGTGACCCATCTATCTCAATTCAACTCACCTAGGGAAGAACAGACTGACCCCACTCTGTCAAAGTAACACACTCCGGGAAGATCAGACTCTTCCCACTCTGTCAAAGTAACACACTCAGGGAAGAGCAGACTGACCTCACTCTGTCAATGTAACACACCCAGAAAAGAGCAGACTGCCCCCACTCTGTCAATGTAACACACCCAGGGAAGAGCAGACTGACCCCACTCTGTTAATGAAACACACCCAGGGAAGAGCAGACTGACCCCTCTCCCTCCGTGTAACTCACCCAGGGAAGAGCAGACTGACCCCACTCTTTCAATGTAACACACCCAGGGAAGAGCCGACTGACCCCACTCCATCAATGTAACACGCCCGGGGAAGAGCAGACTGACCCCACCCTGTCAATGTAACGCACACAGGGAAGAGCAGACAGACCCCACTCTGTCAATGTAACACACCCAGGGAAGAGCAGACTGACCCCACTCTGTCAATGTAACACAACCAGGGAAGGGCAGACTAACCCCACTCTGTCAATGTAACATACTCAGGGAATAGCAGTCTGACCCCACTCTGTCAATGTATCACACCCAGGGGAGAGCAGACTGACCCCACCCTGTCAATGTAACTCACCCAGGGAAGAGCAGACTGACTTCACTCTGTCAATGTAACACACCGCGGGAAGAGCAGACTGACCCCACTCTGTCAATGTAACACACCCAAGGAAGAGCAGTCTAACCCCACTCTGTCATTGTAACACAGCCAGGGAAGAGCAGACTGTCCCCTCTCTGTCAATGTAACTCACCCAGGGAACAGAAGATTGACCTCACTCGGTCAATGTAACATACCCAGGGAAGAGCAGACTAACCCCACTCTGTCAATGTAACACACCCAGGGAAGAGAAGACTGACCCCACTCTGTCAATGTAACACAACCAGGGAAGAGCAGACTGACCCCACACTTTCAATGTAACACATCCAGAGAAGAGCAGACTGACCGCACTCGGTCAATGTAACCCACCCAGGGAAGAGCAGACTGACCCCTCTCTGTCAATGTAACACACCCAGGGAAGAGCAGATTTACCCCACTCTGTCAATGCAACACACCCAGGGAAGAGCAGACTGACCCCACTCTGTCAATCTAACACACCCAGGGAAGAACAGACTGACGCCACTCTGTCAATGTAACACACCCAGGGAAGTGCAGACTGACCCCACTCTGTCAATATAAGACACCCAGGGGAGAGCAGACTTACCCCACTCTGTCAATGTAACACACCCAGGGAAGAGCAGACTGACCCCACTCTGTCAAAGTAACACACCCAGAGAAGAGAGGACTGACCCCACTCTGTCAATGTAACCCACCCAGTGAAGAGCAGACTGACCCCTCTCCCTCCATGTAACTCACCAAGGGAAGAGCAGACTGACCGCACTCTGTCAATGTAACACACCCAGGGAAGAGCAGACTGACCGCACTCTGTCAATGTAACACACCCAGGGAAGAGCAGATTGACCCCAATCTGTGAATGTGACACTCTCAGTGAAGAGCAGACTGACCGCACTCTGTCAATGTGAGATTCTCAGGGAAGAGCAGACTAACCCCACTCTGTCAAAGTAACACACCCAGGGAAGAACAGACTGACCCGACTCTGTCAATGTAACCCACCCAGGGAAGAGCAGACTGACGCCACTCTGTCAATGCAACATACCCAGGGAAGATCAGACTGACCCAACTCTGTCAATGCAACACACCCAGGGAAGATCAGACTGACCCCACTCTGTCAATGAAACACACCCAGGGAAGAGCACACTGACCCCACCCTGTCAATGTAACCCACCCAGTGAAGAGCAGACTGACCCCACTCTGTCAATGTAACATACTCAGGGAATAGCAGTCTGACCCCACTCTGTCAATGTATCACACCCAGGGGAGAGCAGACTGAACAAACCCTGTCAATGTAACTCACCCAGGGAAGAGCAGACTGACCTCACTCTGTCAATGTAACACACCGCGGGAAGAGCAGACTGACCCCACTCTGTCAATGTAACACACCCAAGGAAGAGCAGCCTGAACCCACTCTGTCATTGTAACACAGCCAGGGAAGAGCAGGCTGACCCCTCTCTGTCAATGTAACTCACCCAGGGAACAGAAGATTGACCTCACTCGGTCAATGTAACATACCCAGGGAAGAGCAGACTGACCCCACTCTGTCAATGGAACACACCCAGGGAAGAGCAGATTTACCCCACTCTGTCAATGTAACAGACCCAGGGAAGAACAGACTGACCCCACTCTGTCAATGTAACAGACCCAGGGAAGAGCAGACTGACCCCACTCTGTCAATGTAAGACACCCAGGGGAGAGCAGACTTACCCCACTCTGTCAATGTAACACACCCAGGGAAGAGCAGACAGACCCCGTTCTGTCAATGTAACCCACCCAGGGAAGAACAGACTGACCCCACTCTGTCATTGTAACACACCCAGGGAAGAGCAGACTGACCCCACTCTGTCAATGTAACCCACCCAGTGAAGAGCAGACTGTCCCCTCTCCCTCCATGTAACTCACCCAGGGAAGAGCAGACTGACCCCATTCTGTCAATGTAAGACACCCAGGGGAGAGCAGACTTACCCCACTCTGTCAATGTAACACACCCAGGGAAGAGCAGACAGACCCCGTTCTGTCAATGTAACCCACCCAGGGAAGAACAGACTGACCCCACTCTGTCAATGTAACACACCCAGGGAAGAGCAGACTGACCCCACTCTGTCAATGTAACCCACTCAGTGAAGAGCAGACTGTCCCCTCTCCCTCCATGTAACTCACCCAGGGAAGAGCAGACTGACCCCATTCTGTCAATGTAACCCACCCAGGGAAGAGCAGACTGACCACACTCAGTCTATGTAACCCACCCAGGGAAGAGCAGACTGACCCCACTCTGTCATTATCACAGACCCAGGGAAGAGCAGACTCACCCATCGCTGTCAAAGTAACACACCCAGGGGAGATCAGAGTGACACCTCTATCTCAATGTAACTCACCTAGGGAAGAGCAGACTGACCCCACTCTGTCAAAGTAACACACTCAGGGAAGAGCAGACACTTCCCACTCTGTCAAAGTAACACACTCAGGGAAGAGCAGACTGACCTCACTCTGTCAATGTAACACACCCAGGGAAGAGCAGACTGTCCCCACTCTGTCAATGTAACACACGCAGGGAAGAGCAAACTGACTCCACTCTGCCAATGTAACACACCCAGGGAAGAGCAGACACACCCCGTTCTGTCAATGTAACCCACCCAGGGAAAAACAGACTGACCCCACTCTGTCAATGTAACACACCCAGGGAAGAGCAGACTGACCCCACTCTGTCAATGTAACACACCCAGGGAAAAGCAGACTGTCCCCACTCTGTCAATGTCACGCACCCAGGGAAGAGCAGACTGACCCCACTCTGTCAATGGAACACACCCAGGGAAGAGCAGATTTACCCCACTCTGTCAATGTAACAGACCCAGGGAAGAGCAGACTGACCCCACTCTGTCAATGTAACACACCCAGGGAAGAGCAGATTGACCGCACTCGGTCAATGTAACCCACCCAGGGAAGAACAGACTGACCCCACTCTGTCAATGTAAGACACCCAGGGGAGAGCAGACTTACCCCACTCTGTCAATGTAACACACCCAGGGAAGAGCAGACTGACACCACTCTGTCAATGTAAGACACCCAGGGAAGAGCAGACAGACCCCGTTCTGTCAATGTTACCCACCCAGGGAAGAACAGACTGACCCCACTCTGTCAATGTAACACACCCAGGGAAGTGCAGACTGACCCCACTCTGTCAATGTAATCCACCCAGTGAAGAGCAGACTGACCCCTCTCCCTCCATGTAACTCACCCAGGGAAGAGCAGACTGACCCCATTCTGTCAATGTAACCCACCCAGGGAAGAGCAGACTGACCCCACTCTGTCAGTGTAACACACCCAGGGAAGAGCAGACTGACCCCACTCTGTCAAAGTAACACACCCAGAGAAGAGCGGACTGACCCCACTCTGTCAATGTAACCCACCCAGTGAAGAGCAGACTGACCCCTCTCCCTCCATGTAACTCACCAAGGGAAGAGCAGACTGACCGCACTCTGTCAATGTAACACACCCAGGGAAGAGCAGACTGATCCCAATCTGTGAATGTGACACTCTCAGTGAAGAGCAGACTGACCCCACTCGGTCAATGTAACCCACCCAGGGAAGAGCAGACTGACCCCTCTCTGTCAATGTAACACAGCCAGGGAAGAGGAGGCTGACCCCTCTCTGTCAATGTAACACACCCAGGGAAGTGCAGACTGACCCCGTTCTGTCAATGTAACCCACCCAGGGAAGAACAGACTGACCCCACTCTGTCAATGTAACACACCCAGGGAAGAGCAGACTGAACCCACTCTGTCAATGTAACCCACCCAGTGAAGAGCAGACGGACACCTCTCCCTCCATGTAACTCACCCAGGGAAGAGCAGACTGACCCCATTCTGTCAATGTAACCCACCCAGAGAAGAGCAGACTGACCACACTCAGTCAATGTAACCCACCCAGGGAAGAGCAGACTGACCCCACTCTGTCATTATCACAGACCCAGGGAAGAGCAGACTCACCCAACTCTGTCAATGTCACACACCCAGGGGAGACCAGACTGACCCCTCTATCTCAATGTAACTCACCTTGGGAAGAGCAGACTGACCCCACTCTGTCAAAGTAACACACTCAGGGAAGTGCAGACTCTTCCCACTCTGTCAAAGTAACACACTCAGGGAAGAGCAGACTGACCTCACTCTGTCAATGTAACAGACCCAGGGAAGAGCAGACTGTCCCCACTCTGTCAATGTAACACACCCAGGGAAGAGCAGACTGACCCCTCTCCCTCCGTGTAACTCACACAGTGAATAGCAGACTGACCCCACTCTTTCAATGTAACACACCCAGGGAAGAGCAGACTGACCCCACTCTGTCAATGTAAAACACCCAGGGGAGAGCAGACTGACCCCTCTCTCTCCATGTAACTCACGCAGGGAAGATAGACTGACCCCACTCTGTCAATGTAACACACCCAGGGAAAAGCAGACTGACCCCACTCTGTCAATGTAACACACCCAGGGAAGAGCAGACTGACCCCACTCTGTCAATGTAACACACCCAGGGAAGAGCAGACTGACCCTACACTGTCAATGCAACACACCCAGGGAAGAGCAGACTGACCCCACTCTGAAAATGTAACCCACCCACGGAAGAGCAGACTGACCCCACTCTGTCATTATCACAGACCCAGGGAAGAGCAGACTCACCCAACTCTGCCAATGTAACACAGCCAGGGGAGACCAGAGTGACCCATCTATCTCAATTCAACTCACCTAGGGAAGAACAGACTGACCCCACTCTGTCAAAGTAACACACTCCGGGAAGATCAGACTCTTCCCACTCTGTCAAAGTAACACACTCAGGGAAGAGCAGACTGACCTCACTCTGTCAATGTAACACACCCAGAAAAGAGCAGACTGTCCCCATTCTGTCAATGTAACACACCCAGGGAAGAGCAGACTGACCCCACTCTGTTAATGAAACACACCCAGGGGAGAGCAGACTGACCCCACTCTGTCAATGTAACACACCCAGGGAAGAGCAGACTGACCCCATTCTGTCAATGTAACACACCCAGGGAAGAGCATACTGACCCCACTCTGTCAATGTAACACACCCAGGGAAGAGCAGACTGACCCCATTCTGTCAATGTAACACACCCAGGGAAGAACAGACTGACCCCACTCTGTCAATGTAAGACACCCAGGGGAGAGCAGACTTACCCCACTCTGTCAATGTAACACACCCAGGGAAGAGCAGACTGACCCCACTCTGTCAAAGTAACACACCCAGAGAAGAGAGGACTGACCCCACTCTGTCAATGTAACCCACCCAGTGAAGAGCAGACTGACCCCTCTCCCTCCATGTAACTCACCAAGGGAAGAGCAGACTGACCGCACTCTGTCAATGTAACACACCCAGGGAAGAGCAGACTGACCGCACTCTGTCAATGTAACACACCCAGGGAAGAGCAGATTGACCCCAATCTGTGAATGTGACACTCTCAGTGAAGAGCAGACTGACCGCACTCTGTCAATGTGAGATTCTCAGGGAAGAGCAGACTGACCCCACTCTGTCAAAGTAACACACCCAGGGAAGAACAGACTGACCCCACTCTGTCAATGTAACCCACCCAGGGAAGAGCAGACTGACCCCACTCTGTCAATGCAACACACCCAGGGAAGATCAGACTGACCCCACTCTGTCAATGAAACACACCCAGGGAAGAGCACACTGACCCCACCCTGTCAATGTAATCCACCCAGGGAAGAGCAGACTGACCCCACTCTGTCAATGTAACATACTCAGGGAATAGCAGTCTGACCCCACTCTGTCAATGTATCACACCCAGGGGAGAGCAGACTGAACAAACCCTGTCAATGTAACTCACCCAGGGAAGAGCAGACTGACCTCACTCTGTCAATGTAACACACCGCGGGAAGAGCAGACTGACCCCACTCTGTCAATGTAACACACCCAAGGAAGAGCAGCCTGACCCCACTCTGTCATTGTAACACAGCCAGGGAAGAGCAGGCTGACCCCTCTCTGTCAATGTAACTCACCCAGGGAACAGAAGATTGACCTCACTCGGTCAATGTAACATACCCAGGGAAGAGCAGACTGACCCCACTCTGTCAATGGAACACACCCAGGGAAGAGCAGATTTACCCCACTCTGCCAATGTAACAGACCCAGGGAAGAACAGACTGACCCCACTCTGTCAATGTAACACACCCAGGGAAGAGCAGACTGACCGCACTCGGTCAATGTAACCCACCCAGGGAAGAACAGACTGACCCCACTCTGTCAATGTAAGACACCCAGGGGAGAGCAGACTTACCCCACTCTGTCAATGTAACACACCCAGGGAAGAGCAGACTGACCCCACTCTGTCAATGTAACACACCCAGGGAAGAGCAGACAGACCCCGTTCTGTCAATGTAACCCACCCAGGGAAGAACAGACTGACCCCACTCTGTCAATGTAACACACCCAAAGAAGAGCAGACTGACCCCACTCTGTCAATGTAACCCACCCAGTGAAGAGCAGACTGTCCCCTCTCCCTCCATGTAACTCACCCAGGGAAGAGCAGACTGACCCCATTCTGTCAATGTAACCCACCCAGGGAAGAGCAGACTGACCACACTCAGTCTATGTAACCCACCCAGGGAAGAGCAGACTGACCCCACTCTGTCATTATCACAGACCCAGGGAAGAGCAGACTCACCCAACTCTGTCAAAGTAACACACCCAGGGGAGATCAGAGTGACCCCTCTATCTCAATGTAACTCACCTAGGGAAGAGCAGACTGACCCCACTCTGTCAAAGTAACACACTCAGGGAAGAGCAGACACTTCCCACTCTGTCAAAGTAACACACTCAGGGAAGAGCAGACTGACCTCACTCTGTCAATGTAACACACCCAGGGAAGAGCAGACTGTCCCCACTCTGTCAATGTAACACACCCAGGGATGTCAGACTGACTCCACTCTGCCAATGTAACACACCCAGGGAAGAGCAGACACACCCCGTTCTGTCAATGTAACCCACCCAGGGAAAAACAGACTGACCCCACTCTGTCAATGTAACACACCCAGGGAAGAGCAGACTGACCCCACTCTGTCAATGTAACACACCCAGGGAAAAGCAGACTGACCCCACTCTGTCAATGTAACACACCCAGGGAAGAGCAGATTGACCCCAATCTGTGAATGTGACACTCTCAGTGAAGAGCAGACTGACCGCACTCTGTCAATGTGAGATTCTCAGGGAAGAGCAGACTGACCCCACTCTGTCAAAGTAACACACCCAGGGAAGAACAGACTGACCCCACTCTGTCAATGTAACCCACCCAGGGAAGAGCAGACTGACCCCACTCTGTCAATGCAACATACCCAGGGAAGATCAGACTGACCCAACTCTGTCAATGCAACACACCCAGGGAAGATCAGACTGACCCCACTCTGTCAATGAAACACACCCAGGGAAGAGCACACTGACCCCACCCTGTCAATGTAACCCACCCAGTGAAGAGCAGACTGACCCCACTCTGTCAATGTAACATACTCAGGGAATAGCAGTCTGACCCCACTCTGTCAATGTATCACACCCAGGGGAGAGCAGACTGAACAAACCCTGTCAATGTAACTCACCCAGGGAAGAGCAGACTGACCTCACTCTGTCAATGTAACACACCGCGGGAAGAGCAGACTGACCCCATTCTGTCAATGTAACACACCCAAGGAAGAGCAGCCTGAACCCACTCTGTCATTGTAACACAGCCAGGGAAGAGCAGGCTGACCCCTCTCTGTCAATGTAACTCACCCAGGGAACAGAAGATTGACCTCACTCGGTCAATGTAACATACCCAGGGAAGAGCAGACTGACCCCACTCTGTCAATGTAACAGACCCAGGGAAGAGCAGACTGACCCCACTCTGTCAATGTAAGACACCCAGGGGAGAGCAGACTTACCCCACTCTGTCAATGTAACACACCCAGGGAAGAGCAGACAGACCCCGGTCTGTCAATGTTACCCACCCAGGGAAGAACAGACTGACCCCACTCTGTCAATGTAACACACCCAGGGAAGTGCAGACTGACCCCACTCTGTCAATGTAATCCACCCAGTGAAGAGCAGACTGACCCCTCTCCCTCCATGAATCTCACCCAGGGAAGAGCAGACTGACCCCATTCTGTCAATGTAACCCACCCAGGGAAGAGCAGACTGACCCCACTCTGTCAGTGTAACACACCCAGGGAAGAGCAGACTGACCCCACTCCGTCAAAGTAACACACCCAGAGAAGAGCGGACTGACCCCACTCTGTCAATGTAACCCACCCAGTGAAGAGCAGACTGACCCCTCTCCCTCCATGTAACTCACCAAGGGGAGAGCAGACTGACCGCACTCTGTCAATGTAACACACCCAGGGAAGAGCAGACTGATCCCAATCTGTGAATGTGACACTCTCAGTGAAGAGCAGACTGACCCCACTCTGTCAATGTGACACTCTCAGGGAAGAGCAGACTGACCGCACTCTGTCAATGTGAGACTCTCAGGGAAGAGCAGACTGACCCCACTCTGTCAATGGAACACACCCAGGGAAGAGCAGATTTACCCCACTCTGTCAATGTAACAGACCCAGGGAAGAGCAGACTGACCCCACTCTGTCATTATCACAGACCCAGGGAAGAGCAGACTCTCCCAACTCTGTCAAGGTAACACACCCAGGGAAGAGCAGACTGACCCCATTCTGTCAATGTAACCCACCCAGGGAAGAGCAGACTGACCACACTCAGTCAATGTAACCCACCCAGGGAAGAGCAGACTGACCCCACTCTGTCATTATCACAGACCCAGGGAAGAGCAGACTGAACCCACCCTGTCAATGTAACACACCCAGGGAAGAGCAGACTGACCCCACCCTGTCAATGTAACACACCCTGGAAGAGCAGACACACCCCACTCTGTCAATGTAACATACTCAGGGAATAGCAGTCTGACCCCACTCTGTCAATGTATCACACCCAGGGGAGAGCAGACTGAACCAACCCTGAAAATGTAACTCACCCAGGGAAGAGCAGACTGACCTCACTCTGTCAATGTAACACACCGCGGGAAGAGCAGACTGACCCCACTCTGTCAATGTAACACACCCAAGGAAGAGCAGCCTGACCCCACTCTGTCAATGTAACACACCCAGGGAAGAGCAGACTGACCGCACTCGGTCAATGTAACCCACCCAGGGAAGAACAGACTGACCCCACTCTGTCAATGTAAGACACCCAGGGGAGAGCAGACTTACCCCACTCTGTCAATGTAACACACCCAGGGAAGAGCAGACTGACCCCACTCTGTCAATGTAACACAGCCAGGGAAGAGCAGGCTGACCCCTCTCTGTCAATGTAACTCACCCAGGGAACAGAAGATTGACCTCACTCGGTCAATGTAACACACCCAGGGAAGAGCAGACAGACCCCGTTCTGTCAATGTAACCCACCCAGGGAAGAACAGACTGACCCCACTCTGTCAATGTAACACACCCAGGGAAGAGCAGACTGACCCCACTCTGTCAATGTAACCCACCCAGTGAAGAGCAGACGGACACCTCTCCCTCCATGTAACTCACCCAGGGAAGAGCAGACTGACCCCATTCTGTCAATGTAACCCACCCAGGGAAGAGCAGACTGACCACATTCAGTCAATGTAACCCACCCAGGGAAGAGCAGACAGACCCCACTCTGTCATTATCACAGACCCAGGGAAGAGCAGACTCACCCAACTCTGTCAATGTCACACACCCAGGGGAGACCAGACTGACCCCTCTATCTCAATGTAACTCACCTTGGGAAGAACAGACTGACCCCACTCTGTCAAAGTAACACACTCAGGGAAGTGCAGACTCTTCCCACTCTGTCAAAGTAACACACTCAGGGAAGAGCAGACTGACCTCACTCTGTCAATGTAACAGACCCAGGGAAGAGCAGACTGTCCCCACTCTGTCAATGTAACACACCCAGGGAAGAGCAGACTGACCCCACTCTGTCAATGTAACACACCCAGGGAAGAGCAGACTGACCCCTCTCCCTCCGTGTAACTCACACAGTGAATAGCAGACTGACCCCACTCTTTCAATGTAACACACCCAGGGAAGAGCAGACTGACCCCACTCTGTCAATGTTAAACACCCAGGGGAGAGCAGACTGACCCCTCTCTCTCCATGTAACTCACGCAGGGAAGATAGACTGACCCCACTCTGTCAATGTAACACACCCAGGGAAGAGCAGACTGACCCTACACTGTCAATGCAACACACCCAGGGAAGAGCAGACTGACCCCACTCTGAAAAAGTATCCCACCCACGGAAGAGCAGACTGACCCCACTCTGTCATTATCACAGACCCAGGGAAGAGCAGACTCACCCAACTCTGCCAATGTAACACAGCCAGGGGAGACCAGAGTGACCCATCTATCTCAATTCAACTCACCTAGGGAAGAACAGACTGACCCCACTCTGTCAAAGTAACACACTCCGGGAAGATCAGACTCTTCCCACTCTGTCAAAGTAACACACTCAGGGAAGAGCAGACTGACCTCACTCTGTCAATGTAACACACCCAGAAAAGAGCAGACTGCCCCCACTCTGTCAATGTAACACACCCAGGGAAGAGCAGACTGACCCCACTCTGTTAATGAAACACACCCAGGGAAGAGCAGACTGACCCCTCTCCCTCCGTGTAACTCACCCAGGGAAGAGCAGACTGACCCCACTCTTTCAATGTAACACACCCAGGGAAGAGCCGACTGACCCCACTCCATCAATGTAACACGCCCGGGGAAGAGCAGACTGACCCCACCCTGTCAATGTAACGCACACAGGGAAGAGCAGACAGACCCCACTCTGTCAATGTAACACACCCAGGGAAGAGCAGACAGACCCCACTCTGTCAATGTAACACACCCAGGGAAGAGCAGACTGACCCCACTCTGTCAATGTAACACAACCAGGGAAGGGCAGACTAACCCCACTCTGTCAATGTAACATACTCAGGGAATAGCAGTCTGACCCCACTCTGTCAATGTATCACACCCAGGGGAGAGCAGACTGACCCCACCCTGTCAATGTAACTCACCCAGGGAAGAGCAGACTGACTTCACTCTGTCAATGTAACACACCGCGGGAAGAGCAGACTGACCCCACTCTGTCAATGTAACACACCCAAGGAAGAGCAGTCTAACCCCACTCTGTCATTGTAACACAGCCAGGGAAGAGCAGACTGTCCCCTCTCTGTCAATGTAACTCACCCAGGGAACAGAAGATTGACCTCACTCGGTCAATGTAACATACCCAGGGAAGAGCAGACTAACCCCACTCTGTCAATGTAACACACCCAGGGAAGAGAAGACTGACCCCACTCTGTCAATGTAACACAACCAGGGAAGAGCAGACTGACCCCACACTTTCAATGTAACACATCCAGAGAAGAGCAGACTGACCGCACTCGGTCAATGTAACCCACCCAGGGAAGAGCAGACTGACCCCTCTCTGTCAATGTAACACACCCAGGGAAGAGCAGATTTACCCCACTCTGTCAATGCAACACACCCAGGGAAGAGCAGACTGACCCCACTCTGTCAATCTAACACACCCAGGGAAGAACAGACTGACGCCACTCTGTCAATGTAACACACCCAGGGAAGTGCAGACTGACCCCACTCTGTCAATATAAGACACCCAGGGGAGAGCAGACTTACCCCACTCTGTCAATGTAACACACCCAGGGAAGAGCAGACTGACCCCACTCTGTCAAAGTAACACACCCAGAGAAGAGAGGACTGACCCCACTCTGTCAATGTAACCCACCCAGTGAAGAGCAGACTGACCCCTCTCCCTCCATGTAACTCACCAAGGGAAGAGCAGACTGACCGCACTCTGTCAATGTAACACACCCAGGGAAGAGCAGACTGACCGCACTCTGTCAATGTAACACACCCAGGGAAGAGCAGATTGACCCCAATCTGTGAATGTGACACTCTCAGTGAAGAGCAGACTGACCGCACTCTGTCAATGTGAGATTCTCAGGGAAGAGCAGACTAACCCCACTCTGTCAAAGTAACACACCCAGGGAAGAACAGACTGACCCGACTCTGTCAATGTAACCCACCCAGGGAAGAGCAGACTGACGCCACTCTGTCAATGCAACATACCCAGGGAAGATCAGACTGACCCAACTCTGTCAATGCAACACACCCAGGGAAGATCAGACTGACCCCACTCTGTCAATGAAACACACCCAGGGAAGAGCACACTGACCCCACCCTGTCAATGTAACCCACCCAGTGAAGAGCAGACTGACCCCACTCTGTCAATGTAACATACTCAGGGAATAGCAGTCTGACCCCACTCTGTCAATGTATCACACCCAGGGGAGAGCAGACTGAACAAACCCTGTCAATGTAACTCACCCAGGGAAGAGCAGACTGACCTCACTCTGTCAATGTAACACACCGCGGGAAGAGCAGACTGACCCCACTCTGTCAATGTAACACACCCAAGGAAGAGCAGCCTGAACCCACTCTGTCATTGTAACACAGCCAGGGAAGAGCAGGCTGACCCCTCTCTGTCAATGTAACTCACCCAGGGAACAGAAGATTGACCTCACTCGGTCAATGTAACATACCCAGGGAAGAGCAGACTGACCCCACTCTGTCAATGGAACACACCCAGGGAAGAGCAGATTTACCCCACTCTGTCAATGTAACAGACCCAGGGAAGAACAGACTGACCCCACTCTGTCAATGTAACAGACCCAGGGAAGAGCAGACTGACCCCACTCTGTCAATGTAAGACACCCAGGGGAGAGCAGACTTACCCCACTCTGTCAATGTAACACACCCAGGGAAGAGCAGACAGACCCCGTTCTGTCAATGTAACCCACCCAGGGAAGAACAGACTGACCCCACTCTGTCATTGTAACACACCCAGGGAAGAGCAGACTGACCCCACTCTGTCAATGTAACCCACCCAGTGAAGAGCAGACTGTCCCCTCTCCCTCCATGTAACTCACCCAGGGAAGAGCAGACTGACCCCATTCTGTCAATGTAAGACACCCAGGGGAGAGCAGACTTACCCCACTCTGTCAATGTAACACACCCAGGGAAGAGCAGACAGACCCCGTTCTGTCAATGTAACCCACCCAGGGAAGAACAGACTGACCCCACTCTGTCAATGTAACACACCCAGGGAAGAGCAGACTGACCCCACTCTGTCAATGTAACCCACTCAGTGAAGAGCAGACTGTCCCCTCTCCCTCCATGTAACTCACCCAGGGAAGAGCAGACTGACCCCATTCTGTCAATGTAACCCACCCAGGGAAGAGCAGACTGACCACACTCAGTCTATGTAACCCACCCAGGGAAGAGCAGACTGACCCCACTCTGTCATTATCACAGACCCAGGGAAGAGCAGACTCACCCATCGCTGTCAAAGTAACACACCCAGGGGAGATCAGAGTGACACCTCTATCTCAATGTAACTCACCTAGGGAAGAGCAGACTGACCCCACTCTGTCAAAGTAACACACTCAGGGAAGAGCAGACACTTCCCACTCTGTCAAAGTAACACACTCAGGGAAGAGCAGACTGACCTCACTCTGTCAATGTAACACACCCAGGGAAGAGCAGACTGTCCCCACTCTGTCAATGTAACACACGCAGGGAAGAGCAAACTGACTCCACTCTGCCAATGTAACACACCCAGGGAAGAGCAGACACACCCCGTTCTGTCAATGTAACCCACCCAGGGAAAAACAGACTGACCCCACTCTGTCAATGTAACACACCCAGGGAAGAGCAGACTGACCCCACTCTGTCAATGTAACACACCCAGGGAAAAGCAGACTGTCCCCACTCTGTCAATGTCACGCACCCAGGGAAGAGCAGACTGACCCCACTCTGTCAATGGAACACACCCAGGGAAGAGCAGATTTACCCCACTCTGTCAATGTAACAGACCCAGGGAAGAGCAGACTGACCCCACTCTGTCAATGTAACACACCCAGGGAAGAGCAGATTGACCGCACTCGGTCAATGTAACCCACCCAGGGAAGAACAGACTGACCCCACTCTGTCAATGTAAGACACCCAGGGGAGAGCAGACTTACCCCACTCTGTCAATGTAACACACCCAGGGAAGAGCAGACTGACACCACTCTGTCAATGTAAGACACCCAGGGAAGAGCAGACAGACCCCGTTCTGTCAATGTTACCCACCCAGGGAAGAACAGACTGACCCCACTCTGTCAATGTAACACACCCAGGGAAGTGCAGACTGACCCCACTCTGTCAATGTAATCCACCCAGTGAAGAGCAGACTGACCCCTCTCCCTCCATGTAACTCACCCAGGGAAGAGCAGACTGACCCCATTCTGTCAATGTAACCCACCCAGGGAAGAGCAGACTGACCCCACTCTGTCAGTGTAACACACCCAGGGAAGAGCAGACTGACCCCACTCTGTCAAAGTAACACACCCAGAGAAGAGCGGACTGACCCCACTCTGTCAATGTAACCCACCCAGTGAAGAGCAGACTGACCCCTCTCCCTCCATGTAACTCACCAAGGGAAGAGCAGACTGACCGCACTCTGTCAATGTAACACACCCAGGGAAGAGCAGACTGACCCCTCTCTGTCAATGTAACACAGCCAGGGAAGAGGAGGCTGACCCCTCTCTGTCAATGTAACACACCCAGGGAAGTGCAGACTGACCCCGTTCTGTCAATGTAACCCACCCAGGGAAGAACAGACTGACCCCACTCTGTCAATGTAACACACCCAGGGAAGAGCAGACTGAACCCACTCTGTCAATGTAACCCACCCAGTGAAGAGCAGACGGACACCTCTCCCTCCATGTAACTCACCCAGGGAAGAGCAGACTGACCCCATTCTGTCAATGTAACCCACCCAGAGAAGAGCAGACTGACCACACTCAGTCAATGTAACCCACCCAGGGAAGAGCAGACTGACCCCACTCTGTCATTATCACAGACCCAGGGAAGAGCAGACTCACCCAACTCTGTCAATGTCACACACCCAGGGGAGACCAGACTGACCCCTCTATCTCAATGTAACTCACCTTGGGAAGAGCAGACTGACCCCACTCTGTCAAAGTAACACACTCAGGGAAGTGCAGACTCTTCCCACTCTGTCAAAGTAACACACTCAGGGAAGAGCAGACTGACCTCACTCTGTCAATGTAACAGACCCAGGGAAGAGCAGACTGTCCCCACTCTGTCAATGTAACACACCCAGGGAAGAGCAGACTGACCCCTCTCCCTCCGTGTAACTCACACAGTGAATAGCAGACTGACCCCACTCTTTCAATGTAACACACCCAGGGAAGAGCAGACTGACCCCACTCTGTCAATGTAAAACACCCAGGGGAGAGCAGACTGACCCCTCTCTCTCCATGTAACTCACGCAGGGAAGATAGACTGACCCCACTCTGTCAATGTAACACACCCAGGGAAAAGCAGACTGACCCCACTCTGTCAATGTAACACACCCAGGGAAGAGCAGACTGACCCCACTCTGTCAATGTAACACACCCAGGGAAGAGCAGACTGACCCTACACTGTCAATGCAACACACCCAGGGAAGAGCAGACTGACCCCACTCTGAAAATGTAACCCACCCACGGAAGAGCAGACTGACCCCACTCTGTCATTATCACAGACCCAGGGAAGAGCAGACTCACCCAACTCTGCCAATGTAACACAGCCAGGGGAGACCAGAGTGACCCATCTATCTCAATTCAACTCACCTAGGGAAGAACAGACTGACCCCACTCTGTCAAAGTAACACACTCCGGGAAGATCAGACTCTTCCCACTCTGTCAAAGTAACACACTCAGGGAAGAGCAGACTGACCTCACTCTGTCAATGTAACACACCCAGAAAAGAGCAGACTGTCCCCATTCTGTCAATGTAACACACCCAGGGAAGAGCAGACTGACCCCACTCTGTTAATGAAACACACCCAGAGAAGAGCAGACTGACCCCTCTCCCTCCGTGTAACTCACCCAGGGAAGAGCAGACTGACCCCACTCTTTCAATGTAACACACCCAGGGAAGAGCCGACTGACCCCACTCCATCAATGTAACACGCGCGGGGAAGAGCAGACTGACCCCACCCTGTCAATGTAACGCACACAGGGAAGAGCAGACAGACCCCACTCTGTCAATGTAACACACCCAGGGAAGAGCAGACTGACCCCACTCTGTCAATGTAACACAACAAGGGAAGGGCAGACTGACCCCACTCTGTCAATGTAACATACTCAGGGAATAGCAGTCTGACCCCACTCTGTCAATGTATCACACCCAGGGGAGAGCAGACTGACCCCACCCTGTCAAAGTAACTCACCCAGGGAAGAGCAGACTGACTTCACTCTGTCAATGTAAAACACCGCGGGAAGAGCAGACTGACCCCACTCTGTCAATGTAACACACCCAAGGAAGAGCAGTCTAACCCCACTCTGTCATTGTAACACAGCCAGGGAAGAGCAGACTGTCCCCTCTCTGTCAATGTAACTCACCCAGGGAACAGAAGATTGACCTCACTCGGTCAATGTAACATACCCAGGGAAGAGCAGACTAACCCCACTCTGTCAATGTAACACACCCCGGGAAGAGCCGACTGACCCCACTCTGTCAATGTAACACAACCAGGGAAGAGCAGACTGACCCCACACTTTCAATGTAAAACATCCTGAGAAGAGCAGACTGACCGCACTCGGTCAATGTAACCAACCCAGGGAAGAGCAGACTGACCCCTCTCTGTCAATGTAACACACCCAGGGAAGAGCAGATTTACCCCACTCTGTCAATGTAACACACCCAGGGAAGAGCAGACTGACCCCACTCTGTCAATGTAACACACCCAGGGAAGAGCAGACTGACCCCATTCTGTCAATGTAACACACCCAGGGAAGAGCATACTGACCCCACTCTGTCAATGTAACACACCCAGGGAAGAGCAGACTGACCCCATTCTGTCAATGTAACACACCCAGGGAAGAACAGACTGACCCCACTCTGTCAATGTAAGACACCCAGGGGAGAGCAGACTTACCCCACTCTGTCAATGTAACACACCCAGGGAAGAGCAGACTGACCCCACTCTGTCAAAGTAACACACCCAGAGAAGAGAGGACTGACCCCACTCTGTCAATGTAACCCACCCAGTGAAGAGCAGACTGACCCCTCTCCCTCCATGTAACTCACCAAGGGAAGAGCAGACTGACCGCACTCTGTCAATGTAACACACCCAGGGAAGAGCAGACTGACCGCACTCTGTCAATGTAACACACCCAGGGAAGAGCAGATTGACCCCAATCTGTGAATGTGACACTCTCAGTGAAGAGCAGACTGACCGCACTCTGTCAATGTGAGATTCTCAGGGAAGAGCAGACTGACCCCACTCTGTCAAAGTAACACACCCAGGGAAGAACAGACTGACCCCACTCTGTCAATGTAACCCACCCAGGGAAGAGCAGACTGACCCCACTCTGTCAATGCAACACACCCAGGGAAGATCAGACTGACCCCACTCTGTCAATGAAACACACCCAGGGAAGAGCACACTGACCCCACCCTGTCAATGTAATCCACCCAGGGAAGAGCAGACTGACCCCACTCTGTCAATGTAACATACTCAGGGAATAGCAGTCTGACCCCACTCTGTCAATGTATCACACCCAGGGGAGAGCAGACTGAACAAACCCTGTCAATGTAACTCACCCAGGGAAGAGCAGACTGACCTCACTCTGTCAATGTAACACACCGCGGGAAGAGCAGACTGACCCCACTCTGTCAATGTAACACACCCAAGGAAGAGCAGCCTGACCCCACTCTGTCATTGTAACACAGCCAGGGAAGAGCAGGCTGACCCCTCTCTGTCAATGTAACTCACCCAGGGAACAGAAGATTGACCTCACTCGGTCAATGTAACATACCCAGGGAAGAGCAGACTGACCCCACTCTGTCAATGGAACACACCCAGGGAAGAGCAGATTTACCCCACTCTGCCAATGTAACAGACCCAGGGAAGAACAGACTGACCCCACTCTGTCAATGTAACACACCCAGGGAAGAGCAGACTGACCGCACTCGGTCAATGTAACCCACCCAGGGAAGAACAGACTGACCCCACTCTGTCAATGTAAGACACCCAGGGGAGAGCAGACTTACCCCACTCTGTCAATGTAACACACCCAGGGAAGAGCAGACTGACCCCACTCTGTCAATGTAACACACCCAGGGAAGAGCAGACAGACCCCGTTCTGTCAATGTAACCCACCCAGGGAAGAACAGACTGACCCCACTCTGTCAATGTAACACACCCAAAGAAGAGCAGACTGACCCCACTCTGTCAATGTAACCCACCCAGTGAAGAGCAGACTGTCCCCTCTCCCTCCATGTAACTCACCCAGGGAAGAGCAGACTGACCCCATTCTGTCAATGTAACCCACCCAGGGAAGAGCAGACTGACCACACTCAGTCTATGTAACCCACCCAGGGAAGAGCAGACTGACCCCACTCTGTCATTATCACAGACCCAGGGAAGAGCAGACTCACCCAACTCTGTCAAAGTAACACACCCAGGGGAGATCAGAGTGACCCCTCTATCTCAATGTAACTCACCTAGGGAAGAGCAGACTGACCCCACTCTGTCAAAGTAACACACTCAGGGAAGAGCAGACACTTCCCACTCTGTCAAAGTAACACACTCAGGGAAGAGCAGACTGACCTCACTCTGTCAATGTAACACACCCAGGGAAGAGCAGACTGTCCCCACTCTGTCAATGTAACACACCCAGGGATGTCAGACTGACTCCACTCTGCCAATGTAACACACCCAGGGAAGAGCAGACACACCCCGTTCTGTCAATGTAACCCACCCAGGGAAAAACAGACTGACCCCACTCTGTCAATGTAACACACCCAGGGAAGAGCAGACTGACCCCACTCTGTCAATGTAACACACCCAGGGAAAAGCAGACTGACCCCACTCTGTCAATGTAACACACCCAGGGAAGAGCAGATTGACCCCAATCTGTGAATGTGACACTCTCAGTGAAGAGCAGACTGACCGCACTCTGTCAATGTGAGATTCTCAGGGAAGAGCAGACTGACCCCACTCTGTCAAAGTAACACACCCAGGGAAGAACAGACTGACCCCACTCTGTCAATGTAACCCACCCAGGGAAGAGCAGACTGACCCCACTCTGTCAATGCAACATACCCAGGGAAGATCAGACTGACCCAACTCTGTCAATGCAACACACCCAGGGAAGATCAGACTGACCCCACTCTGTCAATGAAACACACCCAGGGAAGAGCACACTGACCCCACCCTGTCAATGTAACCCACCCAGTGAAGAGCAGACTGACCCCACTCTGTCAATGTAACATACTCAGGGAATAGCAGTCTGACCCCACTCTGTCAATGTATCACACCCAGGGGAGAGCAGACTGAACAAACCCTGTCAATGTAACTCACCCAGGGAAGAGCAGACTGACCTCACTCTGTCAATGTAACACACCGCGGGAAGAGCAGACTGACCCCATTCTGTCAATGTAACACACCCAAGGAAGAGCAGCCTGAACCCACTCTGTCATTGTAACACAGCCAGGGAAGAGCAGGCTGACCCCTCTCTGTCAATGTAACTCACCCAGGGAACAGAAGATTGACCTCACTCGGTCAATGTAACATACCCAGGGAAGAGCAGACTGACCCCACTCTGTCAATGTAACAGACCCAGGGAAGAGCAGACTGACCCCACTCTGTCAATGTAAGACACCCAGGGGAGAGCAGACTTACCCCACTCTGTCAATGTAACACACCCAGGGAAGAGCAGACAGACCCCGTTCTGTCAATGTAACCCACCCAGGGAAGAACAGACTGACCCCACTCTGTCAATGTAACACACCCAGGGAAGAGCAGACTGACCCCACTCTGTCAATGTAACCCACCCAGTGAAGAGCAGACTGTCCCCTCTCCCTCCATGTAACTCACCCAGGGAAGAGCAGACTGACCCCATTCTGTCAATGTAAGACACCCAGGGGAGAGCAGACTTACCCCACTCTGTCAATGTAACACACCCAGGGAAGAGCAGACAGACCCCGTTCTGTCAATGTAACCCACCCAGGGAAGAACAGACTGACCCCACTCTGTCAATGTAACACACCCAGTGAAGAGCAGACTGACCCCACTCTGTCAATGTAACCCACTCAGTGAAGAGCAGACTGTCCCCTCTCCCTCCATGTAACTCACCCAGGGAAGAGCAGACTGACCCCATTCTGTCAATGTAACCCACCCAGGGAAGAGCAGACTGACCACACTCAGTCTATGTAACCCACCCAGGGAAGAGCAGACTGACCCCACTCTGTCATTATCACAGACCCAGGGAAGAGCAGACTCACCCATCGCTGTCAAAGTAACACACCCAGGGGAGATCAGAGTGACACCTCTATCTCAATGTAACTCACCTAGGGAAGAGCAGACTGACCCCACTCTGTCAAAGTAACACACTCAGGGAAGAGCAGACACTTCCCACTCTGTCAAAGTAACACACTCAGGGAAGAGCAGACTGACCTCACTCTGTCAATGTAACACACCCAGGGAAGAGCAGACTGTCCCCACTCTGTCAATGTAACACACCCAGGGAAGAGCAAACTGACTCCACTCTGCCAATGTAACACACCCAGGGAAGAGCAGACACACCCCGTTCTGTCAATGTAACCCACCCAGGGAAAAACAGACTGACCCCACTCTGTCAATGTAACACACCCAGGGAAGAGCAGACTGACCCCACTCTGTCAATGTAACACACCCAGGGAAAAGCAGACTGTCCCCACTCTGTCAATGTCACGCACCCAGGGAAGAGCAGACTGACCCCACTCTGTCAATGGAACACACCCAGGGAAGAGCAGATTTACCCCACTCTGTCAATGTAACAGACCCAGGGAAGAGCAGACTGACCCCACTCTGTCAATGTAACACACCCAGGGAAGAGCAGATTGACCGCACTCGGTCAATGTAACCCACCCAGGGAAGAACAGACTGACCCCACTCTGTCAATGTAAGACACCCAGGGGAGAGCAGACTTACCCCACTCTGTCAATGTAACACACCCAGGGAAGAGCAGACTGACACCACTCTGTCAATGTAACACACCCAGGGAAGAGCAGACAGACCCCGTTCTGTCAATGTAACCCACCCAGGGAAGAACAGACTGACCCCACTCTGTCAATGTAACACACCCAGGGAAGTGCAGACTGACCCCACTCTGTCAATGTAATCCACCCAGTGAAGAGCAGACTGACCCCTCTCCCTCCATGTAACTCACCCAGGGAAGAGCAGACTGACCCCATTCTGTCAATGTAACCCACCCAGGGAAGAGCAGACTGACCCCACTCTGTCAGTGTAACACACCCAGGGAAGAGCAGACTGACCCCACTCTGTCAAAGTAACACACCCAGAGAAGAGCGGACTGACCCCACTCTGTCAATGTAACCCACCCAGTGAAGAGCAGACTGACCCCTCTCCCTCCATGTAACTCACCAAGGGAAGAGCAGATTGACCGCACTCTGTCAATGTAACACACCCAGGGAAGAGCAGACTGATCCCAATCTGTGAATGTGACACTCTCAGTGAAGAGCAGACTGACCCCACTCGGTCAATGTAACCCACCCAGGGAAGAGCAGACTGACCCCTCTCTGTCAATGTAACACAGCCAGGGAAGAGCAGGCTGACCCCTCTCTGTCAATGTAACTCACCCAGGGAACAGAAGATTGACCTCACTCGGTCAATGTAACACACCCAGGGAAGAGCAGACAGACCCCGTTCTGTCAATGTAACCCACCCAGGGAAGAACAGACTGACCCCACTCTGTCAATGTAACACACCCAGGGAAGAGCAGACTGTACCCACTCTGTCAATGTAACCCACCCAGTGAAGAGCAGACGGACACCTCTCCCTCCATGTAACTCACCCAGGGAAGATCAGACTGACCCCATTCTGTCAATGTAACCCACCCAGAGAAGAGCAGACTGACCACACTCAGTCAATGTAACCCACCCAGGGAAGAGCAGACTGACCCAACCTGTCATTATCACAGACCCAGGGAAGAGCAGACTCACCCAACTCTGTCAATGTCACACACCCAGGGGAGACCAGACTGACCCCTCTATCTCAATGTAACTCACCTTGGGAAGAGCAGACTGACCCCACTCTGTCAAAGTAACACACTCAGGGAAGTGCAGACTCTTCCCACTCTGTCAAAGTAACACACTCAGGGAAGAGCAGACTGACCTCACTCTGTCAATGTAACAGACCCAGGGAAGAGCAGACTGTCCCCACTCTGTCAATGTAACACACCCAGGGAAGAGCAGACTGACCCCACTCTGTCAATGTAACACACCCAGGGAAGAGCAGACTGACCCCTCTCCCTCCGTGTAACTCACACAGTGAATAGCAGACTGACCCCACTCTTTCAATGTAACACACCCAGGGAAGAGCAGACTGACCCCACTCTGTCAATGTAAAACACGCAGGGGAGAGCAGACTGACCCCTCTCTCTCCATGTAACTCACGCAGGGAAGATAGACTGACCCCACTCTGTCAATGTAACACACCCAGGGAAAAGCAGACGGACCCCACTCTGTCAATGTAATACACCCAGGGAAGAGCAGACTGACCCCACTCTGTCAATGTAACACACCCAGGGAAGAGCAGACTGACCCTACACTGTCAATGCAACACACCCAGGGAAGAGCAGACTGACCCCACTCTGAAAATGTAACCCACCCACGGAAGAGCAGACTGACCCCACTCTGTCATTATCACAGACCCAGGGAAGAGCAGACTCACCCAACTCTGCCAATGTAACACAGCCAGGGGAGACCAGAGTGACCCATCTATCTCAATTCAACTCACCTAGGGAAGAACAGACTGACCCCACTCTGTCAAAGTAACACACTCCGGGAAGATCAGACTCTTCCCACTCTGTCAAAGTAACACACTCAGGGAAGAGCAGACTGACCTCACTCTGTCAATGTAACACACCCAGAAAAGAGCAGACTGTCCCCACTCTGTCAATGTAACACACCCAGGGAAGAGCAGACTGACCCCACTCTGTTAATGAAACACACCCAGAGAAGAGCAGACTGACCCCTCTCCCTCCGTGTAACTCACCCAGGGAAGAGCAGACTGACCCCACTCTTTCAATGTAACACACCCAGGGAAGAGCCGACTGACCCCACTCCATCAATGTAACACGCGCGGGGAAGAGCAGACTGACCCCACCCTGTCAATGTAACGCACACACGGAAGAGCAGACAGACCCCACTCTGTCAATGTAACACACCCAGGGAAGAGCAGACTGACCCCACTCTGTCAATGTAACACAACTAGGGAAGGGCAGACTGACCCCACTCTGTCAATGTAACATACTCAGGGAATAGCAGTCTGACCCCACTCTGTCAATGTATCACACCCAGGGGAGAGCAGACTGACCCCACCCTGTCAATGTAACTCACCCAGGGAAGAGCAGACTGACTTCACTCTGTCAATGTAAAACACCGCGGGAAGAGCAGACTGACCCCACTCTGTCAATGTAACACACCCAAGGAAGAGCAGTCTAACCCCACTCTGTCATTGTAACACAGCCAGGGAAGAGCAGACTGTCCCCTCTCTGTCAATGTAACTCACCCAGGGAACAGAAGATTGACCTCACTCGGTCAATGTAACATACCCAGGGAAGAGCAGACTAACCCCACTCTGTCAATGTAACACACCCAGGGAAGAGCCGACTGACCCCACTCTGTCAATGTAACACAACCAGGGAAGAGCAGACTGACCCCACACTTTCAATGTAAAACATCCAGAGAAGAGCAGACTGACCGCACTCGGTCAATGTAACCAACCCAGGGAAGAGCAGACTGACCCCTCTCTGTCAATGTAACACACCCAGGGAAGAGCAGATTTACCCCACTCTGTCAATGTAACACACCCAGGGAAGAGCAGACTGACCCCACTCTGTCAATGTAACACACCCAGGGAAGAGCAGACTGACCCCATTCTGTCAATGTAACACACCCAGGGAAGAGCATACTGACCCCACTCTGTCAATGTAACACACCCAGGGAAGAGCAGACTGACCCCATTCTGTCAATGTAACACACCCAGGGAAGAACAGACTGACCCCACTCTGTCAATGTAAGACACCCAGGGGAGAGCAGACTTACCCCACTCTGTCAATGTAACACACCCAGGGAAGAGCAGACTGACCCCACTCTGTCAAAGTAACACAACCAGTGAAGAGAGGACTGACCCCACTCTGTCAATGTAACCCACCCAGTGAAGAGCAGACTGACCCCTCTCCCTCCATGTAACTCACCAAGGGAAGAGCAGACTGACCGCACTCTGTCAATGTAACACACCCAGGGAAGAGCAGACTGACCGCACTCTGTCAATGTAACACACCCAGGGAAGAGCAGATTGACCCCAATCTGTGAATGTGACACTCTCAGTGAAGAGCAGACTGACCGCACTCTGTCAATGTGAGATTCTCAGGGAAGAGCAGACTGACCCCACTCTGTCAAAGTAACACACCCAGGGAAGAACAGACTGACCCCACTCTGTCAATGTAACCCACCCAGGGAAGAGCAGACTGACCCCACTCTGTCAATGCAACACACCCAGGGAAGATCAGACTGACCCCACTCTGTCAATGAAACACACCCAGGGAAGAGCACACTGACCCCACCCTGTCAATGTAATCCACCCAGGGAAGAGCAGACTGACCCCACTCTGTCAATGTAACATACTCAGGGAATAGCAGTCTGACCCCACTCTGTCAATGTATCACACCCAGGGGAGAGCAGACTGAACAAACCCTGTCAATGTAACTCACCCAGGGAAGAGCAGACTGACCTCACTCTGTCAATGTAACACACCGCGGGAAGAGCAGACTGACCCCACTCTGTCAATGTAACACACCCAAGGAAGAGCAGCCTGACCCCACTCTGTCATTGTAACACAGCCAGGGAAGAGCAGGCTGACCCCTCTCTGTCAATGTAACTCACCCAGGGAACAGAAGATTGACCTCACTCGGTCAATGTAACATACCCAGGGAAGAGCAGACTGACCCCACTCTGTCAATGGAACACACCCAGGGAAGAGCAGATTTACCCCACTCTGTCAATGTAACAGACCCAGGGAAGAACAGACTGACCCCACTCTGTCAATGTAACACACCCAGGGAAGAGCAGACTGACCGCACTCGGTCAATGTAACCCACCCAGGGAAGAACAGACTGACCCCACTCTGTCAATGTAAGACACCCAGGGGAGAGCAGACTTACCCCACTCTGTCAATGTAACACACCCAGGGAAGAGCAGACTGACCCCACTCTGTCAATGTAACACACCCAGGGAAGAGCAGACAGACCCCGTTCTGTCAATGTAACCCACCCAGGGAAGAACAGACTGACCCCACTCTGTCAATGTAACACACCCAAAGAAGAGCAGACTGACCCCACTCTGTCAATGTAACCCACCCAGTGAAGAGCAGACTGTCCCCTCTCCCTCCATGTAACTCACCCAGGGAAGAGCAGACTGACCCCATTCTGTCAATGTAACCCACCCAGGGAAGAGCAGACTGACCACACTCAGTCTATGTAACCCACCCAGGGAAGAGCAGACTGACCCCACTCTGTCATTATCACAGACTCAGGGAAGAGCAGACTCAACTAACTCTGTCAAAGTAACACACCCAGGGGAGATCAGAGTGACCCCTCTATCTCAATGTAACTCACCTGGGGAAGAGCAGACTGACCCCACTCTGTCAAAGTAACACACTCAGGGAAGAGCAGACACTTCCCACTCTGTCAAAGTAACACACTCAGGGAAGAGCAGACTGACCTCACTCTGTCAATGTAACACACCCAGGGAAGAGCAGACTGTCCCCACTCTGTCAATGTAACACACCCAGGGATGTCAGACTGACTCCACTCTGCCAATGTAACACACCCAGGGAAGAGCAGACACACCCCGTTCTGTCAATGTAACCCACCCAGGGAAAAACAGACTGACCCCACTCTGTCAATGTAACACACCCAGGGAAGAGCAGACTGACCCCACTCTGTCAATGTAACACACCCAGGGAAAAGCAGACTGACCCCACTCTGTCAATGTCACGCACCCAGGGAAGAGCAGACTGACCCCACTCTGTCAATGGAACACACCCAGGGAAGAGCAGATTTACCCCACTCTGTCAATGTAACAGACCCAGGGAAGAGCAGACTGACCCCACTCTGTCAATGTAACACACCCAGGGAAGAGCAGACTGACCGCACTCGGCCAATGTAACCCACCCAGGGAAGAACAGACTGACCCCACTCTGTCAATGTAAGACACCCAGGGGAGGGCAGACTTACCCCACTCTGTCAATGTAACACACCCAGGGAAGAGCAGACTGACACCACTCTGTCAATGTAACACACCCAGGGAAGAGCAGACAGACCCCGTTCTGTCAATGTTACCCACCCAGGGAAGAACAGACTGACCTCACTCTGTCAATGTAACACACCCAGGGAAGTGCAGACTGACCCCACTCTGTCAATGTAATCCACCCAGTGAAGAGCAGACTGACCCCTCTCCCTCCATGTAACTCACCCAGGGAAGAGCAGACTGACCCCATTCTGTCAATGTAACCCACCCAGGGAACAGAAGATTGACCTCACTCGGTCAATGTAACTCACCCAGGGAAGAGCAGACTGACCTCACTCTGTCAATGTAACACACCGCGGGAAGAGCAGACTGACCCCACTCTGTCAATGTAACACACCCAAGGAAGAGCAGTCTGACCCCACTCTGTCATTGTAACACAGCCAGGGAAGAGCAGACTGACCCCTCTCTGTCAATGTAACTCACCCAGGGAACAGAAGAATGACCTCACTCGGTCAATGTAACATACCAAGGGAATAGCAGACTAACCCCACTCTGTCAAAGTAACACACCCAGAGAAGAGCGGACTGACCCCACTCTGTCAATGTAACCCACCCAGTGAAGAGCAGACTGACCCCTCTCCCTCCATGTAACTCACCAAGGGAAGAGCAGACTGACCGCACTCTGTCAATGTAACACACCCAGGGAAGAGCAGACTGACCCCAATCTGTGAATGTGAGACTCTCAGGGAAGAGCAGACTGACCGCACTCTGTCAATGTGAGACTCTCAGGGAAGAACAGACTGACCCCACTCTGTCAAAGTAACGCACCCAGGGAAGAACAGACTGACCCCACTCTGTCAATGTAACCCACCCAGGGAAGAGCAGACTGACCCCACTCTGTCAATGCAACATACACAGGGAAGATCAGACTGACCCCACTCTGTCAATGCAACACACCCAGGGAAGATCAGACTGACCCCACTCTGTCAATGTAACCCACCCAGGGAAGATCAGACTGACCCCACACTGTCAATGTAACACACCGAGGGAAGAGCAGACTTACCCCACTCTGTCAATGTAACACACCCAGGGAAGAGCAGACTGACCCCACCCTGTCAATGTAACACACCCAGGGAAGAGCAGCCTGACCACACTCTGTCATTGTAACACAGCCAGGGAAGAGCAGGCTGACCCCTCTCTGTCAATGTAACTCACTCAGGGAACAGAAGATTGACCTCACTCGGTCAATGTAACACACCCAGGGAAGAGCAGACAGACACCGTTCTGTCAATGTAACCCACCCAGGGAAGAACAGACTGACCCCACTCTGTCAATGTAACACACCCAGGGAAGAGCGGACTGAACCCACTCTGTCAATGTAACCCACCCAGTGAAGAGCAGACTGACCCCTCTCCCTCCATGTAACTCACCCAGGGAAGAGCAGACTGACCCCATTCTGTCAATGTAACCCACCCAGGGAAGAGCAGACTGACCACACTAGGTCAATGTAACCCACCCAGGGAAGAGGAGACTGACCCCACTCTGTCATTATCACAGACCCAGGGAAGAGCAGACTCACCCAACTCTGTCAATGTCACACACCCAGGGGAGACCAGAGTGACCCCCCTATCTCAATGTAACTCACCTAGGGAAGAGCAGACTGACCCCACTCTGTTAAAGTAACACACTCTGGGAAGAGCAGACTCTTCCCACTCTGTCAAAGTAACACATTCAGGGAAGAGCAGACTGACCTCACTCTGTCAATGTAACACACCCAGGGAAGAGCAGACTGTCCCCACTCTGTCAATGTAACACACCCAGGGAAGAGCAGACTGACCCCACTCTGTCAATGTAACACACCCAGGGAAGAGCAGACTGACCCCTCTCCCTCCGTGTAACTCACACATGGAATAGCAGACTGACCCCACTCTTTCAATGTAACACACCCAGGGAAGAGCAGACTGACCCCACTCTGTCAATGTAAAACACCCAGGGGAGAGCAGACTGAACCCTCTCTCTCCATGTAACTCACCCAGGGAAGATCGACTGACCCCACTCTGTCAATGTAACACACCCAGGGAAAAGCAGACTGACCCCACTCTGTCAATGTAACACACCGAGGGAAGAGCAGACTGACCCCACTCTGTCAATATCACAGACCCTGGGAAGAGCAGACTGACCCCCCTCTGTCAATGTAACACACCCAGGGAAGAGCAGACTGACCCTACACTGTCAACGCAACACACCCAGAGAAGAGCAGACTGACCCCACTCTGACAATGTAACCCACCCAGGGAGAGCAGACTGACCCCACTCTGTCATTATCACAGACCCAGGGAAGAGCAGACTCACCCAACTCTGTCAATGTAACACACCCAGGGGAGACCAGAGTGACCCATCTATCTCAATGCAACTCACCTAGGGAAGAACAGACTGACCCCACTCTGTCAAAGTAACACACTCCGGGAAGATCAGACTCTTCCCACTCTGTCAAAGTAACACACTCAGGGAAGAGCAGACTGACCTCACTCTGTAAATGTAACCCACCCAGGGAAGAGCAGACTGTCCCCACTCTGTCAATGTAACACACCCAGGGAAGAGCAGACTGACCCCACTCTGTCAATGTAACACACCCAGGGAAGAGCAGACTGACCCCTCTCCCTCCGTGTAACTCATCCAGGGAAGAGCAGACTGACCCCACTCTTTCAATGTAACACACCCAGGGAAGAGCCGACTGACCCCACTCCATCAATGTAACACACCCGGGGAAGAGCAGACTGACCCCACCCTGTCAATGTAACGCACCCAGGGA
Organism: Chiloscyllium punctatum; assembly: GCF_047496795.1. Taxonomy (NCBI): domain Eukaryota; kingdom Metazoa; phylum Chordata; class Chondrichthyes; order Orectolobiformes; family Hemiscylliidae; genus Chiloscyllium; species Chiloscyllium punctatum. Next base: position 62,643,171 of record NC_092776.1, on the reverse strand, counting down.
AGAGCAGACAGATCCCACTCTGTCAATGTAACACACCCAGGGAAGAGCAGACTGACCCCACTCTGTCAATGTAACACAACCAGGGAAGGGCAGACTGACCCCACTCTGTCAATGTAACATACTCAGGGAATAGCAGTCTGACCCCACTCTGCCAATGTATCACACCCAGGGGAGAGCAGACTGACCCCACCCTGTCAATGTAACTCACCCAGGGAAGAGCAGACTGACCTCACTCTGTCAATGTAACACACCGCGGGAAGAGCAGACTGACCCCACTCTGTCAATGTAACACACCCAAGGAAGAGCAGTCTGACCCCACTCTGTCATTGTAACACAGCCAGGGAAGAGCAGACTGACCCCTCTCTGTCAATGTAACTCACCCAGGGAACAGAAGAATGACCTCACTCGGTCAATGTAACATACCTAGGGAATAGCAGACTAACCCCACTCTGTGAATGTAACACACCCAGGGAAGAGCAGACTGACCCCACTCTGTCAATGTAACACACCCAGGGAAGAGCAGACTGACCCCACACTTTCAATGTAACACATCCAGAGAAGAGCAGACTGACCGCACTCGGTCAATGTAACCCACACAGGGAAGAACAGACTGACCCCTCTCTGTCAATGTAACACACCCAGGGAAGAGCAGATTTACCCCACTCTGTCAATGCAACAGACCCAGGGAAGAGCAGACTGACCCCACTCTGTCAATGTAACATACTCAGGGAATAGCAGTCTGACCCCACTCTGTCAATGTATCACACCCAGGGGAGAGCAGACTGAACCAACCCTGTCAATGTAACTCACCCAGGGAAGAGCCGACTGACCTCACTCTGTCAATGTAACACACTTCGGGAAGAGCAGACTGACCCCACTCTGTCAATGTAACACACCCAAGGAAGAGCAGCCTGACCCCACTCTGTCATTGTAACACAGCCAGGGAAGAGCAGGCTGACCCCTCTCTGTCAATGTAACTCACCCAGGGAACAGAAGATTGACCTCACTCGGTCAATGTAACATACCCAGGGAAGAGCAGACTAACCCCACTCTGTCAATGTAACACACCCAGGGAAGAGCAGACTGACCCAACTCTGTCAATGTAACACACCCAGGGAAAAGCAGACTGACCCCACTCTGTCAATGTCACGCACCCAGGGATGAGCAGACTGACCCCACTCTGTCAATGGAACACACCCAGGGAAGAGCAGATTTACCCCACTCTGTCAATGTAACAGACCCAGGGAAGAGCAGACTGACCCCACTCTGTCCATGTAACACACCCAGGGAAGAGCAGACTGACAGCACTCGGTCAATGTAACCCACCCAGGGAAGAACAGACTGACCCCACTCTGTCAATGTAAGACACCCAGGGGAGAGCAGACTTACCACACTCTGTCAATGTAACACACCCAGGGAAGAGCAGACTGAACCCACTCTGTCAATGTAACACACCCAGGGAAGAGCAGACAGACCCCGTTCTGTCAATGTAACCCACCCAGGGAAGAACAGACTGACCCCACTCTGTCAATGTAACACACCCAGGGAAGTGCAGACTGACCCCACTCTGTCAATGTAATCCACCCAGTGAAGAGCAGACTGACCCCTCTCCCTCCATGTAACTCACCCAGGGAAGAGCAGACTGACCCCATTCTGTCAATGTAACCCACCCAGGGAACAGAAGATTGACCTCACTCGGTCAATGTAACTCACCCAGGGAAGAGCAGACTGACCTCACTCTGTCAATGTAACACACCGCGGGAAGAGCAGACTGACCCCACTCTGTCAATGTAACACACCCAAGGAAGAGCAGTCTGACCCCACTCTGTCATTGTAACACAGCCAGGGAAGAGCAGACTGACCCCTCTCTGTCAATGTAACTCACCCAGGGAACAGAAGAATGACCTCACTCGGTCAATGTAACATACCAAGGGAATAGCAGACTAACCCCACTCTGTCAAAGTAACACACCCAGAGAAGAGCGGACTGACCCCACTCTGTCAATGTAACCCACCCAGTGAAGAGCAGACTGACCCCTCTCCCTCCATGTAACTCACCAAGGGAAGAGCAGACTGACCGCACTCTGTCAATGTAACACACCCAGGGAAGAGCAGACTGACCCCAATCTGTGAATGTGAGACTCTCAGGGAAGAGCAGACTGACCGCACTCTGTCAATGTGAGACTCTCAGGGAAGAACAGACTGACCCCACTCTGTCAAAGTAACGCACCCAGGGAAGAACAGACTGACCCCACTCTGTCAATGTAACCCACCCAGGGAAGAGCAGACTGACCCCACTCTGTCAATGCAACATACACAGGGAAGATCAGACTGACCCCACTCTGTCAATGCAACACACCCAGGGAAGATCAGACTGACCCCACTCTGTCAATGTAACCCACCCAGGGAAGATCAGACTGACCCCACACTGTCAATGTAACACACCGAGGGAAGAGCAGACTTACCCCACTCTGTCAATGTAACACACCCAGGGAAGAGCAGACTGACCCCACCCTGTCAATGTAACACACCCAGGGAAGAGCAGCCTGACCACACTCTGTCATTGTAACACAGCCAGGGAAGAGCAGGCTGACCCCTCTCTGTCAATGTAACTCACTCAGGGAACAGAAGATTGACCTCACTCGGTCAATGTAACACACCCAGGGAAGAGCAGACAGACACCGTTCTGTCAATGTAACCCACCCAGGGAAGAACAGACTGACCCCACTCTGTCAATGTAACACACCCAGGGAAGAGCGGACTGAACCCACTCTGTCAATGTAACCCACCCAGTGAAGAGCAGACTGACCCCTCTCCCTCCATGTAACTCACCCAGGGAAGAGCAGACTGACCCCATTCTGTCAATGTAACCCACCCAGGGAAGAGCAGACTGACCACACTAGGTCAATGTAACCCACCCAGGGAAGAGGAGACTGACCCCACTCTGTCATTATCACAGACCCAGGGAAGAGCAGACTCACCCAACTCTGTCAATGTCACACACCCAGGGGAGACCAGAGTGACCCCCCTATCTCAATGTAACTCACCTAGGGAAGAGCAGACTGACCCCACTCTGTTAAAGTAACACACTCTGGGAAGAGCAGACTCTTCCCACTCTGTCAAAGTAACACACTCAGGGAAGAGCAGACTGACCTCACTCTGTCAATGTAACACACCCAGGGAAGAGCAGACTGTCCCCACTCTGTCAATGTAACACACCCAGGGAAGAGCAGACTGACCCCACTCTGTCAATGTAACACACCCAGGGAAGAGCAGACTGACCCCTCTCCCTCCGTGTAACTCACACATGGAATAGCAGACTGACCCCACTCTTTCAATGTAACACACCCAGGGAAGAGCAGACTGACCCCACTCTGTCAATGTAAAACACCCAGGGGAGAGCAGACTGAACCCTCTCTCTCCATGTAACTCACCCAGGGAAGATCGACTGACCCCACTCTGTCAATGTAACACACCCAGGGAAAAGCAGACTGACCCCACTCTGTCAATGTAACACACCGAGGGAAGAGCAGACTGACCCCACTCTGTCAATATCACAGACCCTGGGAAGAGCAGACTGACCCCCCTCTGTCAATGTAACACACCCAGGGAAGAGCAGACTGACCCTACACTGTCAACGCAACACACCCAGAGAAGAGCAGACTGACCCCACTCTGACAATGTAACCCACCCAGGGAGAGCAGACTGACCCCACTCTGTCATTATCACAGACCCAGGGAAGAGCAGACTCACCCAACTCTGTCAATGTAACACACCCAGGGGAGACCAGAGTGACCCATCTATCTCAATGCAACTCACCTAGGGAAGAACAGACTGACCCCACTCTGTCAAAGTAACACACTCTGGGAAGATCAGACTCTTCCCACTCTGTCAAAGTAACACACTCAGGGAAGAGCAGACTGACCTCACTCTGTAAATGTAACACACCCAGGGAAGAGCAGACTGACCCCTCTCCCTCCGTGTAACTCATCCAGGGAAGAGCAGACTGACCCCACTCTTTCAATGTAACACACCCAGGGAAGAGCCGACTGACCCCACTCCATCAATGTAACACACCCGGGGAAGAGCAGACTGACCCCACCCTGTCAATGTAACGCACCCAGGGAAGAGCAGACAGATCCCACTCTGTCAATGTAACACACCCAGGGAAGAGCAGACTGACCCCACTCTGTCAATGTAACACAACCAGGGAAGGGCAGACTGACCCCACTCTGTCAATGTAACATACTCAGGGAATAGCAGTCTGACCCCACTCTGCCAATGTATCACACCCAGGGGAGAGCAGACTGACCCCACCCTGTCAATGTAACTCACCCAGGGAAGAGCAGACTGACCTCACTCGGTCAATGTAACACACCGCGGGAAGAGCAGACTGACCCCACTCTGTCAATGTAACACACCCAAGGAAGAGCAGTCTGACCCCACTCTGTCATTGTAACACAGCCAGGGAAGAGCAGACTGACCCCTCTCTGTCAATGTAACTCACCCAGGGAACAGAAGAATGACCTCACTCGGTCAATGTAACATACCTAGGGAATAGCAGACTAACCCCACTCTGTCAATGTAACACACCCAGGGAAGAGCAGACTGACCCCACTCTGTCAATGTAACACACCCAGGGAAGAGCAGACTGACCCCACACTTTCAATGTAACACATCCAGAGAAGAGCAGACTGACCGCACTCGGTCAATGTAACCCACCCAGGGAAGAACAGACTGACCCCTCTCTGTCAATGTAACACACCCAGGGAAGAGCAGATTTACCCCACTCTGTCAATGTAACAGACCCAGGGAAGAGCAGACTGACCCCACTCTGTCAATGTAACATACTCAGGGAATAGCAGTCTGACCCCACTCTGTCAATGTATCACACCCAGGGGAGAGCAGACTGAACCAACCCTGTCAATGTAACTCACCCAGGGAAGAGCCGACTGACCTCACTCTGTCAATGTAACACACTTCGGGAAGAGCAGACTGACCCCACTCTGTCAATGTAACACACCCAAGGAAGAGCAGCCTGACCCCACTCTGTCATTGTAACACAGCCAGGGAAGAGCAGGCTGACCCCTCTCTGTCAATGTAACTCACCCAGGGAACAGAAGATTGACCTCACTCGGTCAATGTAACATACCCAGGGAAGAGCAGACTAACCCCACTCTGTCAATGTAACACACCCAGGGAAGAGCAGACTGACCCAACTCTGTCAATGTAACACACCCAGGGAAAAGCAGACTGACCCCACTCTGTCAATGTCACGCACCCAGGGATGAGCAGACTGACCCCACTCTGTCAATGGAACACACCCAGGGAAGAGCAGATTTACCCCACTCTGTCAATGTAACAGACCCAGGGAAGAGCAGACTGACCCCACTCTGTCCATGTAACACACCCAGGGAAGAGCAGACTGACAGCACTCGGTCAATGTAACCCACCCAGGGAAGAACAGACTGACCCCACTCTGTCAATGTAAGACACCCAGGGGAGAGCAGACTTACCACACTCTGTCAATGTAACACACCCAGGGAAGAGCAGACTGAACCCACTCTGTCAATGTAACACACCCAGGGAAGAGCAGACAGACCCCGTTCTGTCAATGTAACCCACCCAGGGAAGAACAGACTGACCCCACTCTGTCAATGTAACACACCCAGGGAAGAGCAGACTGACCCCACTCTGTCAATGTAACCCACCCAGTGAAGAGCAGACTGACCCCTCTCCCTCCATGTAACTCACCCAGGGAAGAGCAGACTGACCCCATTCTGTCAATGTACCTACCCAGGGAAGAGCAGACTGACCACACTCAGTCAATGTAACCCATCCAGGGAAGAGCAGACTGACCCCACTCTGTCATTATCACAGACCCAGGGAAGAGCAGACTCACCCAACTCTGTCAAAGTAACACACCCAGGGGAGATCAGAGTGAGCCCTCTATCTCAATGTAACTCACCTAGGGAAGAGCAGACTGACCCCACTCTGTCAAAGTAACACACTCAGGGAAGAGCAGACTGACCCCACTCTGTCAAAGTAACACACCCAGGGAAGAACAGACTGACCCCACTCTGTCAATGTAACCCACCCAGGGAAGAGCAGACTGACCCCACTCTGTCAATGCAACATACCCAGGGAAGATCAGACTGACCCCACTCTGTCAATGCAAAACACCCAGGGAAGATCAGACTGACCCCACTCTGTCAATGTAACACACCCAGGGAAGAGCACACTGACCCCACCCTGTCAATGTAACACACCCAGGGAAGAGCAGAGACACCCCACTCTGTCAATGTAACATACTCAGGGAATAGCAGTCTGACCCCACTCTGTCAATGTATCACACCCAGGGGAGAGCAGACTGAACCAACCCTGTCAATGTAACTCACCCAGGGAAGAGCCGACTGACCTCACTCTGTCAATGTAACACACCGCGGGAAGAGCAGACTGACCCCACTCTGTCAATGTAACACACCCAAGGAAGAGCAGCCTGACCCCACTCTGTCATTGTAACACAGCCAGGGAAGAGCAGGCTGACCCCTCTCTGTCAATGTAACTCACACAGGGAACAGAAGATTGACCTCACTCGGTCAATGTAACATACCCAGGGAAGAGCAGACTAACCCCACTCTGTCAATGTAACACACCCAGGGAAGAGCAGACTGACCCCACTCTGTCAATGTAACACACCCATGGAAAAGCAGACTGACCCCACTCTGTCAATGTCACGCACCCAGGGATGAGCAGACTGACCCCACTCTGTCAATGGAACACACCCAGGGAAGAGCAGATTTACCCCACTTTGTCAATGTAACAGACCCAGGGAAGAGCAGACTGACCCCACTCTGTCCATGTAACACACCCAGGGAAGAGCAGACTGACAGCACTCGGTCAATGTAACCCACCCAGGGAAGAACAGACTGACCCCACTCTGTCAATGTAAGACACCCAGGGGAGAGCAGACTTACCACACTCTGTCAATGTAACACACCCAGGGAAGAGCAGACTGAACCCACTCTGTCAATGTAACACACCCAGGGAAGAGCAGACAGACCCCGTTCTGTCAATGTAACCCACCCAGGGAAGAACAGACTGACCACACACAGTCAATGTAACCCATCCAGGGAAGAGCAGACTGACCACACACAGTCAATGTAACCCATCCAGGGAAGAGCAGACTGACCCCACTCTGTCATTATCACAGACCCAGGGAAGAGCAGACTCACCCAACTCTGTCAAAGTAACACACCCAGGGGAGATCAGAGTGACCCCTCTATCTCAATGTAACTCACCTAGGGAAGAGCAGACTGACCCCACTCTGTCAAAGTAACACACTCAGGGAAGAGCAGACTCTTCCCACTCTGTCAATGTAATACACTCAGGGAAGAGCAGACTGACCTCACTCTGTCAATGTAACACACCCAGGGAAGAGCAAACTGTCCCCACTCTGTCAATGTAACACACCCTGGGAAGAGCAGACTGACCCCACTCTGCCAATGTAACACACCCAGGGAAGAGCAGACAGACCCCGTTCTGTCAATGTAACTCACCCAGGGAAGAACAGACTGACCCCACTCTGTCAATGTAACACACCCAGGGAAGAGCAGACTGACCCCACTCTGTCAGTGTAACACACCCAGGGAAGAGCAGACTGACCCCACTCTGTCAAGTAACACACCCAGAGAAGAGCAGACTGACCCCTCTCCCTCCATGTAACTCACCAAGGGAAGAGCAAACTGACCGCACTCTGTCAATGTAACACACCCAGGGAAGAGAAGACTGACCCCAATCTGTGAATGTGACACTCTCAGTGCAGAGCTACTGACCCCACTCTGTCAATGTGACACTCTCAGGGAAGAGCAGACTGACCGCACTCTGTCAATGTGAGACTCTCAGGGAAGAGCAGACTGACCCCACTCTGTCAAAGTAACACACCCAGGGAAGAACAGACTGACCCCACTCTGTCAATGTAACCCACCCAGGGAAGAGCAGACTGACCCCACTCTGTCAATGTAACATACGCAGGGAAGATCAGACTAACCCCACTCTGTCAATGGAACACACCCAGGGAAGAGCAGACTGACCCCACTCTGTCAATGTAACACACCCAAGGAAGAGCCGTCTGACCCCACTCTGTCATTGTAACACAGCCAAGGAAGAGCAGACCTACCCCTCTCTGTCAATGTAACTCACCCAGTGAACAGAAGATTGACCTCACTCGGTCAATGTAACATACCCAGGGAAGAGCAGACTAACCCCACTCTGTCAATGTAACACACCCAGGGAAGAGCAGACTGACCCCACTCTGTCAATGTCACGCACCCAGGGAAGAGCAGACTGACCGCACTCTGTCAATGTGAGACTCTCAGGGAAGAACAGACTGACCCCACTCTGTCAAAGTAACGCACCCAGGGAAGAACAGACTGACCCCACTCTGTCAATGTAACCCACCCAGGGAAGAGCAGACTGACCCCACTCTGTCAATGCAACATACACAGGGAAGATCAGACTGACCCCACTCTGTCAATGCAACACACCCAGGTAAGATCAGACTGACCCCACTCTGTCAATGTAACCCACCCAGGGAAGATCAGACTGACCCCACACTGTCAATGTAACACACCGAGGGAAGAGCAGACTTACCCCACTCTGTCAATGTAACACACCCAGGGAAGAGCAGACTGACCCCACCCTGTCAATGTAACACACCCAGGGAAGAGCAGCCTGACCACACTCTGTCATTGTAACACAGCCAGGGAAGAGCAGGCTGACCCCTCTCTGTCAATGTAACTCACTCAGGGAACAGAAGATTGACCTCACTCGGTCAATGTAACACACCCAGGGAAGAGCAGACAGACACCGTTCTGTCAATGTAACCCACCCAGGGAAGAACAGACTGACCCCACTCTGTCAATGTAACACACCCAGGGAAGAGCGGACTGAACCCACTCTGTCAATGTAACCCACCCAGTGAAGAGCAGACTGACCCCTCTCCCTCCATGTAACTCACCCAGGGAAGAGCAGACTGACCCCATTCTGTCAATGTAACCCACCCAGGGAAGAGCAGACTGACCACACTAGGTCAATGTAACCCACCCAGGGAAGAGGAGACTGACCCCACTCTGTCATTATCACAGACCCAGGGAAGAGCAGACTCACCCAACTCTGTCAATGTCACACACCCAGGGGAGACCAGAGTGACCCCCCTATCTCAATGTAACTCACCTAGGGAAGAGCAGACTGACCCCACTCTGTTAAAGTAACACACTCTGGGAAGAGCAGACTCTTCCCACTCTGTCAAAGTAACACACTCAGGGAAGAGCAGACTGACCTCACTCTGTCAATGTAACACACCCAGGGAAGAGCAGACTGTCCCCACTCTGTCAATGTAACACACCCAGGGAAGAGCAGACTGACCCCACTCTGTCAATGTAACACACCCAGGGAAGAGCAGACTGACCCCTCTCCCTCCGTGTAACTCACACATGGAATAGCAGACTGACCCCACTCTTTCAATGTAACACACCCAGGGAAGAGCAGACTGACCCCACTCTGTCAATGTAAAACACCCAGGGGAGAGCAGACTGAACCCTCTCTCTCCATGTAACTCACCCAGGGAAGATCGACTGACCCCACTCTGTCAATGTAACACACCCAGGGAAAAGCAGACTGACCCCACTCTGTCAATGTAACACACCGAGGGAAGAGCAGACTGACCCCACTCTGTCAATATCACAGACCCTGGGAAGAGCAGACTGACCCCCCTCTGTCAATGTAACACACCCAGGGAAGAGCAGACTGACCCTACACTGTCAACGCAACACACCCAGAGAAGAGCAGACTGACCCCACTCTGACAATGTAACCCACCCAGGGAGAGCAGACTGACCCCACTCTGTCATTATCACAGACCCAGGGAAGAGCAGACTCACCCAACTCTGTCAATGTAACACACCCAGGGGAGACCAGAGTGACCCATCTATCTCAATGCAACTCACCTAGGGAAGAACAGACTGACCCCACTCTGTCAAAGTAACACACTCCGGGAAGATCAGACTCTTCCCACTCTGTCAAAGTAACACACTCAGGGAAGAGCAGACTGACCTCACTCTGTAAATGTAACCCACCCAGGGAAGAGCAGACTGTCCCCACTCTGTCAATGTAACACACCCAGGGAAGAGCAGACTGACCCCACTCTGTCAATGTAACACACCCAGGGAAGAGCAGACTGACCCCTCTCCCTCCGTGTAACTCATCCAGGGAAGAGCAGACTGACCCCACTCTTTCAATGTAACACACCCAGGGAAGAGCCGACTGACCCCACTCCATCAATGTAACACACCCGGGGAAGAGCAGACTGACCCCACCCTGTCAATGTAACGCACCCAGGGAAGAGCAGACAGATCCCACTCTGTCAATGTAACACACCCAGGGAAGAGCAGACTGACCCCACTCTGTCAATGTAACACAACCAGGGAAGGGCAGACTGACCCCACTCTGTCAATGTAACATACTCAGGGAATAGCAGTCTGACCCCACTCTGCCAATGTATCACACCCAGGGGAGAGCAGACTGACCCCACCCTGTCAATGTAACTCACCCAGGGAAGAGCAGACTGACCTCACTCGGTCAATGTAACACACCGCGGGAAGAGCAGACTGACCCCACTCTGTCAATGTAACACACCCAAGGAAGAGCAGTCTGACCCCACTCTGTCATTGTAACACAGCCAGGGAAGAGCAGACTGACCCCTCTCTGTCAATGTAACTCACCCAGGGAACAGAAGAATGACCTCACTCGGTCAATGTAACATACCTAGGGAATAGCAGACTAACCCCACTCTGTGAATGTAACACACCCAGGGAAGAGCAGACTGACCCCACTCTGTCAATGTAACACACCCAGGGAAGAGCAGACTGACCCCACACTTTCAATGTAACACATCCAGAGAAGAGCAGACTGACCGCACTCGGTCAATGTAACCCACACAGGGAAGAACAGACTGACCCCTCTCTGTCAATGTAACACACCCAGGGAAGAGCAGATTTACCCCACTCTGTCAATGCAACAGACCCAGGGAAGAGCAGACTGACCCCACTCTGTCAATGTAACATACTCAGGGAATAGCAGTCTGACCCCACTCTGTCAATGTATCACACCCAGGGGAGAGCAGACTGAACCAACCCTGTCAATGTAACTCACCCAGGGAAGAGCCGACTGACCTCACTCTGTCAATGTAACACACTTCGGGAAGAGCAGACTGACCCCACTCTGTCAATGTAACACACCCAAGGAAGAGCAGCCTGACCCCACTCTGTCATTGTAACACAGCCAGGGAAGAGCAGGCTGACCCCTCTCTGTCAATGTAACTCACCCAGGGAACAGAAGATTGACCTCACTCGGTCAATGTAACATACCCAGGGAAGAGCAGACTAACCCCACTCTGTCAATGTAACACACCCAGGGAAGAGCAGACTGACCCAACTCTGTCAATGTAACACACCCAGGGAAAAGCAGACTGACCCCACTCTGTCAATGTCACGCACCCAGGGATGAGCAGACTGACCCCACTCTGTCAATGGAACACACCCAGGGAAGAGCAGATTTACCCCACTCTGTCAATGTAACAGACCCAGGGAAGAGCAGACTGACCCCACTCTGTCCATGTAACACACCCAGGGAAGAGCAGACTGACAGCACTCGGTCAATGTAACCCACCCAGGGAAGAACAGACTGACCCCACTCTGTCAATGTAAGACACCCAGGGGAGAGCAGACTTACCACACTCTGTCAATGTAACACACCCAGGGAAGAGCAGACTGAACCCACTCTGTCAATGTAACACACCCAGGGAAGAGCAGACAGACCCCGTTCTGTCAATGTAACCCACCCAGGGAAGAACAGACTGACCCCACTCTGTCAATGTAACACACCCAGGGAAGTGCAGACTGACCCCACTCTGTCAATGTAATCCACCCAGTGAAGAGCAGACTGACCCCTCTCCCTCCATGTAACTCACCCAGGGAAGAGCAGACTGACCCCATTCTGTCAATGTAACCCACCCAGGGAACAGAAGATTGACCTCACTCGGTCAATGTAACTCACCCAGGGAAGAGCAGACTGACCTCACTCTGTCAATGTAACACACCGCGGGAAGAGCAGACTGACCCCACTCTGTCAATGTAACACACCCAAGGAAGAGCAGTCTGACCCCACTCTGTCATTGTAACACAGCCAGGGAAGAGCAGACTGACCCCTCTCTGTCAATGTAACTCACCCAGGGAACAGAAGAATGACCTCACTCGGTCAATGTAACATACCTAGGGAATAGCAGACTAACCCCACTCTGTCAATGTAACACACCCAGGGAAGAGCAGACTGACCCCACTCTGTCAATGTAACACACCCAGTGAAGAGCAGACTGACCCCTCTCCCTCCATGTAACTCACCAAGGGAAGAGCAGACTGACCGCACTCTGTCAATGTAACACACCCAGGGAAGAGCAGACTGACCCCAATCTGTGAATGTGAGACTCTCAGGGAAGAGCAGACTGACCGCACTCTGTCAATGTGAGACTCTCAGGGAAGAACAGACTGACCCCACTCTGTCAAAGTAACGCACCCAGGGAAGAACAGACTGACCCCACTCTGTCAATGTAACCCACCCAGGGAAGAGCAGACTGACCCCACTCTGTCAATGCAACATACACAGGGAAGATCAGACTGACCCCACTCTGTCAATGCAACACACCCAGGGAAGATCAGACTGACCCCACTCTGTCAATGTAACCCACCCAGGGAAGATCAGACTGACCCCACACTGTCAATGTAACACACCGAGGGAAGAGCAGACTTACCCCACTCTGTCAATGTAACACACCCAGGGAAGAGCAGACTGACCCCACCCTGTCAATGTAACACACCCAGGGAAGAGCAGCCTGACCACACTCTGTCATTGTAACACAGCCAGGGAAGAGCAGGCTGACCCCTCTCTGTCAATGTAACTCACTCAGGGAACAGAAGATTGACCTCACTCGGTCAATGTAACACACCCAGGGAAGAGCAGACAGACACCGTTCTGTCAATGTAACCCACCCAGGGAAGAACAGACTGACCCCACTCTGTCAATGTAACACACCCAGGGAAGAGCGGACTGAACCCACTCTGTCAATGTAACCCACCCAGTGAAGAGCAGACTGACCCCTCTCCCTCCATGTAACTCACCCAGGGAAGAGCAGACTGACCCCATTCTGTCAATGTAACCCACCCAGGGAAGAGCAGACTGACCACACTAGGTCAATGTAACCCACCCAGGGAAGAGGAGACTGACCCCACTCTGTCATTATCACAGACCCAGGGAAGAGCAGACTCACCCAACTCTGTCAATGTCACACACCCAGGGGAGACCAGAGTGACCCCCCTATCTCAATGTAACTCACCTAGGGAAGAGCAGACTGACCCCACTCTGTTAAAGTAACACACTCTGGGAAGAGCAGACTCTTCCCACTCTGTCAAAGTAACACACTCAGGGAAGAGCAGACTGACCTCACTCTGTCAATGTAACACACCCAGGGAAGAGCAGACTGTCCCCACTCTGTCAATGTAACACACCCAGGGAAGAGCAGACTGACCCCACTCTGTCAATGTAACACACCCAGGGAAGAGCAGACTGACCCCTCTCCCTCCGTGTAACTCACACATGGAATAGCAGACTGACCCCACTCTTTCAATGTAACACACCCAGGGAAGAGCAGACTGACCCCACTCTGTCAATGTAAAACACCCAGGGGAGAGCAGACTGAACCCTCTCTCTCCATGTAACTCACCCAGGGAAGATCGACTGACCCCACTCTGTCAATGTAACACACCCAGGGAAAAGCAGACTGACCCCACTCTGTCAATGTAACACACCGAGGGAAGAGCAGACTGACCCCACTCTGTCAATATCACAGACCCTGGGAAGAGCAGACTGACCCCCCTCTGTCAATGTAACACACCCAGGGAAGAGCAGACTGACCCTACACTGTCAACGCAACACACCCAGAGAAGAGCAGACTGACCCCACTCTGACAATGTAACCCACCCAGGGAGAGCAGACTGACCCCCACTCTGTCATTATCACAGACCCAGGGAAGAGCAGACTCACCCAACTCTGTCAATGTAACACACCCAGGGGAGACCAGAGTGACCCATCTATCTCAATGCAACTCACCTAGGGAAGAACAGACTGACCCCACTCTGTCAAAGTAACACACTCCGGGAAGATCAGACTCTTCCCACTCTGTCAAAGTAACACACTCAGGGAAGAGCAGACTGACCTCACTCTGTAAATGTAACCCACCCAGGGAAGAGCAGACTGTCCCCACTCTGTCAATGTAACACACCCAGGGAAGAGCAGACTGACCCCACTCTGTCAATGTAACACACCCAGGGAAGAGCAGACTGACCCCTCTCCCTCCGTGTAACTCATCCAGGGAAGAGCAGACTGACCCCACTCTTTCAATGTAACACACCCAGGGAAGAGCCGACTGACCCCACTCCATCAATGTAACACACCCGGGGAAGAGCAGACTGACCCCACCCTGTCAATGTAACGCACCCAGGGAAGAGCAGACAGATCCCACTCTGTCAATGTAACACACCCAGGGAAGAGCAGACTGACCCCACTCTGTCAATGTAACACAACCAGGGAAGGGCAGACTGACCCCACTCTGTCAATGTAACATACTCAGGGAATAGCAGTCTGACCCCACTCTGCCAATGTATCACACCCAGGGGAGAGCAGACTGACCCCACCCTGTCAATGTAACTCACCCAGGGAAGAGCAGACTGACCTCACTCGGTCAATGTAACACACCGCGGGAAGAGCAGACTGACCCCACTCTGTCAATGTAACACACCCAAGGAAGAGCAGTCTGACCCCACTCTGTCATTGTAACACAGCCAGGGAAGAGCAGACTGACCCCTCTCTGTCAATGTAACTCACCCAGGGAACAGAAGAATGACCTCACTCGGTCAATGTAACATACCTAGGGAATAGCAGACTAACCCCACTCTGTCAATGTAACACACCCAGGGAAGAGCAGACTGACCCCACTCTGTCAATGTAACACACCCAGGGAAGAGCAGACTGACCCCACACTTTCAATGTAACACATCCAGAGAAGAGCAGACTGACCGCACTCGGTCAATGTAACCCACCCAGGGAAGAACAGACTGACCCCTCTCTGTCAATGTAACACACCCAGGGAAGAGCAGATTTACCCCACTCTGTCAATGTAACAGACCCAGGGAAGAGCAGACTGACCCCACTCTGTCAATGTAACATACTCAGGGAATAGCAGTCTGACCCCACTCTGTCAATGTATCACACCCAGGGGAGAGCAGACTGAACCAACCCTGTCAATGTAACTCACCCAGGGAAGAGCCGACTGACCTCACTCTGTCAATGTAACACACTTCGGGAAGAGCAGACTGACCCCACTCTGTCAATGTAACACACCCAAGGAAGAGCAGCCTGACCCCACTCTGTCATTGTAACACAGCCAGGGAAGAGCAGGCTGACCCCTCTCTGTCAATGTAACTCACCCAGGGAACAGAAGATTGACCTCACTCGGTCAATGTAACATACCCAGGGAAGAGCAGACTAACCCCACTCTGTCAATGTAACACACCCAGGGAAGAGCAGACTGACCCAACTCTGTCAATGTAACACACCCAGGGAAAAGCAGACTGACCCCACTCTGTCAATGTCACGCACCCAGGGATGAGCAGACTGACCCCACTCTGTCAATGGAACACACCCAGGGAAGAGCAGATTTACCCCACTCTGTCAATGTAACAGACCCAGGGAAGAGCAGACTGACCCCACTCTGTCCATGTAACACACCCAGGGAAGAGCAGACTGACAGCACTCGGTCAATGTAACCCACCCAGGGAAGAACAGACTGACCCCACTCTGTCAATGTAAGACACCCAGGGGAGAGCAGACTTACCACACTCTGTCAATGTAACACACCCAGGGAAGAGCAGACTGAACCCACTCTGTCAATGTAACACACCCAGGGAAGAGCAGACAGACCCCGTTCTGTCAATGTAACCCACCCAGGGAAGAACAGACTGACCCCACTCTGTCAATGTAACACACCCAGGGAAGAGCAGACTGACCCCACTCTGTCAATGTAACCCACCCAGTGAAGAGCAGACTGACCCCTCTCCCTCCATGTAACTCACCCAGGGAAGAGCAGACTGACCCCATTCTGTCAATGTACCTACCCAGGGAAGAGCAGACTGACCACACTCAGTCAATGTAACCCATCCAGGGAAGAGCAGACTGACCCCACTCTGTCATTATCACAGACCCAGGGAAGAGCAGACTCACCCAACTCTGTCAAAGTAACACACCCAGGGGAGATCAGAGTGACCCCTCTATCTCAATGTAACTCACCTAGGGAAGAGCAGACTGACCCCACTCTGTCAAAGTAACACACTCAGGGAAGAGCAGACTGACCCCACTCTGTCAAAGTAACACACCCAGGGAAGAACAGACTGACCCCACTCTGTCAATGTAACCCACCCAGGGAAGAGCAGACTGACCCCACTCTGTCAATGCAACATACCCAGGGAAGATCAGACTGACCCCACTCTGTCAATGCAAAACACCCAGGGAAGATCAGACTGACCCCACTCTGTCAATGTAACACACCCAGGGAAGAGCACACTGACCCCACCCTGTCAATGTAACACACCCAGGGAAGCGCAGAGACACCCCACTCTGTCAATGTAACATACTCAGGGAATAGCAGTCTGACCCCACTCTGTCAATGTATCACACCCAGGGGAGAGCAGACTGAACCAACCCTGTCAATGTAACTCACCCAGGGAAGAGCCGACTGACCTCACTCTGTCAATGTAACACACCGCGGGAAGAGCAGACTGACCCCACTCTGTCAATGTAACACACCCAAGGAAGAGCAGCCTGACCCCACTCTGTCATTGTAACACAGCCAGGGAAGAGCAGGCTGACCCCTCTCTGTCAATGTAACTCACACAGGGAACAGAAGATTGACCTCACTCGGTCAATGTAACATACCCAGGGAAGAGCAGACTAACCCCACTCTGTCAATGTAACACACCCAGGGAAGAGCAGACTGACCCCACTCTGTCAATGTAACACACCCATGGAAAAGCAGACTGACCCCACTCTGTCAATGTCACGCACCCAGGGATGAGCAGACTGACCCCACTCTGTCAATGGAACACACCCAGGGAAGAGCAGATTTACCCCACTTTGTCAATGTAACAGACCCAGGGAAGAGCAGACTGACCCCACTCTGTCCATGTAACACACCCAGGGAAGAGCAGACTGACAGCACTCGGTCAATGTAACCCACCCAGGGAAGAACAGACTGACCCCACTCTGTCAATGTAAGACACCCAGGGGAGAGCAGACTTACCACACTCTGTCAATGTAACACACCCAGGGAAGAGCAGACTGAACCCACTCTGTCAATGTAACACACCCAGGGAAGAGCAGACAGACCCCGTTCTGTCAATGTAACCCACCCAGGGAAGAACAGACTGACCCCACTCTGTCAATGTAACACACCCAGGGAAGAGCAGACTGACCCCACTCTGTCAATGTAACCCACCCAGTGAAGAGCAGACTGACCCCTCTCCCTCCATGTAACTCACCCAGGGAAGAGCAGACTGACCCCATTCTGTCAATGTAACCCACCCAGGGAAGAGCAGACTGACCACACACAGTCAATGTAACCCATCCAGGGAAGAGCAGACTGACCCCACTCTGTCATTATCACAGACCCAGGGAAGAGCAGACTCACCCAACTCTGTCAAAGTAACACACCCAGGGGAGATCAGAGTGACCCCTCTATCTCAATGTAACTCACCTAGGGAAGAGCAGACTGACCCCACTCTGTCAAAGTAACACACTCAGGGAAGAGCAGACTCTTCCCACTCTGTCAATGTAATACACTCAGGGAAGAGCAGACTGACCTCACTCTGTCAATGTAACACACCCAGGGAAGAGCAAACTGTCCCCACTCTGTCAATGTAACACACCCTGGGAAGAGCAGACTGACCCCACTCTGCCAATGTAACACACCCAGGGAAGAGCAGACAGACCCCGTTCTGTCAATGTAACTCACCCAGGGAAGAACAGACTGACCCCACTCTGTCAATGTAACACACCCAGGGAAGAGCAGACTGACCCCACTCTGTCAGTGTAACACACCCAGGGAAGAGCAGACTGACCCCACTCTGTCAAGTAACACACCCAGAGAAGAGCAGACTGACCCCTCTCCCTCCATGTAACTCACCAAGGGAAGAGCAAACTGACCGCACTCTGTCAATGTAACACACCCAGGGAAGAGAAGACTGACCCCAATCTGTGAATGTGACACTCTCAGTGCAGAGCTACTGACCCCACTCTGTCAATGTGACACTCTCAGGGAAGAGCAGACTGACCGCACTCTGTCAATGTGAGACTCTCAGGGAAGAGCAGACTGACCCCACTCTGTCAAAGTAACACACCCAGGGAAGAACAGACTGACCCCACTCTGTCAATGTAACCCACCCAGGGAAGAGCAGACTGACCCCACTCTGTCAATGTAACATACGCAGGGAAGATCAGACTAACCCCACTCTGTCAATGCAACACACCCAGGGAAGAGCAGACTGACCCCACTCTGTCAATGTAACACACCCAAGGAAGAGCCGTCTGACCCCACTCTGTCATTGTAACACAGCCAAGGAAGAGCAGACCTACCCCTCTCTGTCAATGTAACTCACCCAGTGAACAGAAGATTGACCTCACTCGGTCAATGTAACATACCCAGGGAAGAGCAGACTAACCCCACTCTGTCAATGTAACACACCCAGGGAAGAGCAGACTGACCCCACTCTGTCAATGTCACGCACCCAGGGAAGAGCAGACTGACCGCACTCTGTCAATGTAAGACAACCAGGGAAGAGAAGATTGGTCCCACTGTGTCAATGTAACACACCCAGGGAAGAGCAGACTGACCCCACACTTTCAATGTAACACATCCAGGGAAGAGCAGACTGACCCCTCTCTGTCAATGTAACACACCCAGGGAAGAGCAGATTTACCCCACTCTGTCAATGTAACAGACCCAGGGAAGAGCAGACTGACCCCACTCTGTCAATGTAACACACCCAGGGAAGAGCAGACTGACCCCACTCTGTCAATGTAACACACCCAGGGAAGAGCAGATTGACCCCACTCTGTCAATGTAACACACCCAGGGAAGAGCAGACTGACCCCACTCTGTCAATGTAACACACCCAGGGAAGAGCAGAAAGACCCCGTTCTGTCAATGTAACCCACCCAGGGACGAACAGACTGACCCGGTTCTGTCAATGTAACACACCCAGGGAAGAGCAGGCCGGCCCCCATCTGTCAGTGTAACACACCCAGGGAAGAGCAGACAGACCCGACTCTGTCAAAGTAACACACCCAGAGAAGAGCAGACTGACCGCAATCTGTCAATGTCACACACCCAGGGAAGAGCAGACTGACCCCAATCTGTCAATGTGACACTTTCAGTGAAGAGCAGACTGACCACACTCTGTCAATGTGACACTCTCAGGGAAGAGCAGACTGACCGCACTCTGTCAATGTGAGACTCTCAGGGAAGAGCAGACTGACCCCACTATGTCAAAGTAACACACCCAGGGAAGAACAGACTGACCCCACTCTGTCGATGTAACCCACCCAGGGAAGAGCAGACTGACCCCACTCTGTCAATGCAACATACCCAGGGAAGATCAGACTGACCCCAGTCTGTCAATGCAACACACCCAGGGAAGAGCAGACTGACCCCACTCTGTCAATGTAACACACCCAGGGAAGAGCAGACTGACCCCACCCTGTCAATGTAACACACCCAGGGAAGAGCAGACACACCCCACTCTGTCAATGTAACATACTCAGGGAATAGCAGTCTGACCCCACTCTGTCAATGTATCACACCCAGGGGAGAGCACACTGAACCAACCCTGTCAATGTAACTCACCCAGGGAAGAGCAGACTGACCTCACTCTGTCAAAGTTACACACCGCGAGAAGAGCAGACTGACCCCACTCTGTCAATGTAACACACCCAGGGAAGAGCAGACTGACCCCTCTCCCTCCGTGTAACTCAGCCAGGGAAGAGCAGACTGACCCCACTCTTTCAATGTAACCCACCCAGGGAAGAGCAGACTGACCCCACTCTGTCATTGTAACACAGCCAGGGAAGAGCAGACTGACCGCTCTCTGTCAATGTGACACTCTCAGGGAAGAGCAGACTGACCGCACTCTGTCAATGTGAGACTCTCAGGGAAGAGCAGACTGACCCCACTATGTCAAAGTAACACACCCAGGGAAGAACAGACTGACCCCACTCTGTCAATGTAACCCACCCAGGGAAGAGCAGACTGACCCCACTCTGTCATTGTAACACAGCCAGGGAAGAGCAGACTGACCCCTCTCTGTCAATGTAACACACCCAGGGAAGAGCAGACTGACCCCACTCTGTCAATGTAACACACCCAGGGAAGAGCAGACTGACCCCTCTCTCTCCATGTAACTCACCCAGGGAAGATAGACTGACCCCACCCTGTCAATGTAACACACACAGGGAAAAGCAGACTGACCCCACTCTGTCAATGTAACACACCCAGGGAAGAGCAGACTGACCCCACTCTGTCAATATCACAGACCCTGGGAAGAGCAGACTGACCCACCTCTGTCAATGTAACACACCCAGGGAAGAGCAGACTGACCCTACACTGTCAATGCAACACACCCAGGGAAGAGCAGACAGACCCCACTCTGTCAATGTAACCCACCCAGGGAAGAGCAGACTGACTGCACTCAGTCAATGTAACCCACCCAGGGAAGAGCAGACTGATCCCACTCTGTCATTATCACAGACCCAGGGAAGAGCAGACTCACCCAACTCTGTCAATGTAACACACCCAGGGGAGACCAGAGTGAACCCTCTATCTCAATGTAACTCACCTAGGGAAGAACAGACTGACCCCA
Source organism: Chiloscyllium punctatum (assembly GCF_047496795.1). Classification (NCBI taxonomy): domain Eukaryota; kingdom Metazoa; phylum Chordata; class Chondrichthyes; order Orectolobiformes; family Hemiscylliidae; genus Chiloscyllium; species Chiloscyllium punctatum. The sequence goes on along the minus strand of NC_092776.1, from coordinate 62,622,096 downwards.
CTCTGTCAAAGTAACACACTCAGGGAAGAGCAGACTCTTCCCACTCTGTCAAAGTAACACACTCAGGGAAGAGCAGACTGACCTCACTCTGTCAATGTAACACACCCAGGGAAGAGCAGACTGTCCCCACTCTGTCAATGTAACACACCCAGGGAAGAGCAGACTGACCCCACTCTGTCAATGTAACACACCCAGGGAAGAGCAGACTGACCCCTCTCCCTCCGTGTAACTCACCCAGGGAAGAGCAGACTGACCCCACTCTTTCAATGTAACACACCCAGTGAAGAGCAGAGTGACCCCACTCCATCAATGTAACACACCCGGTAAAGAGCAGACTGACCCCACCCTGTCAATGTAACGCACACAGGGAAGAGCAGACTTACCCCACTCTGTCAATGTAACACAACCAGGGAAGGGAAGTCTGACCCCACTCTGTCAATGTAACATACTCAGGGAATAGCAGTCTGACCCCACTCTGTCAATGTATCACACCCAGGGAAGAGCAGACTGACCCCATCCTGTCAATGTAACTCACCCAGGGAAGTGCAGACTGACCTCACTCTGTCAAAGTAACACACCGCGGGAAGAGCAGACTGACCCGACTCTGTCAATGTAACACACCCAAGGAAGAGCAGTCTGACCCCACTCTGTCATTGTAACACAGAAAGGGAAGAGCAGACTGACCCCTCCCTGTCAATGTAACTCACCCAGGGAACAGAAGATTGACCTCACTCGGTCAATGTAACATACCCAGGGAAGAGCAGACTAACCCCACTCTGTCAATGTAACACACCCAGGGAAGAACAGACTGACGCCACTCTGTCAATGTCACGCACCCAGGGAAGAGCAGACTGACCGCACTCTGTCAATGTAACACACCCAGGGAAGGGAAGATTGATCCCACTGTGTCAATGTAACACACCCAGGGAAGAGCAGACTGACGGCACACTTTCAATGTAACACATCCAGAGAAGAGCAGACTGACAGCACTCGGTCAATGTAAACCACCCAGGGAAGAGCAGACTGACCCCTCTCTGTCAATGTAACACACCCAGGGAAGAGAAGATTGATCCCACTGTGTCAAAGTAACACACCCAGGGAAGAGCAGACTGACCCCACACTTTCAATGTAACACATCCAGAGAAGAGCAGACTGACCGCACTCGGTCAATGTAACCCACCCAGGGAAGAGCAGACTGACACCTCTCTGTCAATGTAACACACCCAGGGAAGAGCAGATTTACCCCACTCTGTCAATGTAACAGACCCAGGGAAGATCAGACTGACCCCACTCTGTCAATGTAACACACCCAGGGAAGAGCAGACTGACCCCATTCTGTCAATGTAACACATCCAGGGAAGAACAGACTGACCCCACTCTGTCAATGTAAGCCACCCAGGGGAGAGCAGACTTACCCCAATCTGTCAATGTAACACACCCAGGGAAGAGCAGATTGACCCCACTCTGTCAATGTAACACACCCAGGGAAGAGCAGACTGATCCCACTCTGTCAATGTAACACACCCAGGGAAGAGCAGACAGACCCCGTTCTGTCAATGTAACCCACCCAGGGAAGAACAGACTGACCCCGTTCTGTCAATGTAACACACCCAGGGAAGAGCAGACTGACCCCACTCTGTCAGTGTAACACACCCAGGGAAGAGCAGACTGACCCCACTCTGTCAAAGTAACAAACCCAGAGAAGAGCAGATTGACCCCACTCTGTCAATGTAACACACCCAGAGAAGAGCGGACTGACCCCACTCTGTCAATGTAACCCACCCAGTGAAGAGCAGACTGACCCCTCTCCCTCCATGTAACTCACCCAGGGAAGAGCAGACTGACCGCACTCTGTCAATGTCACACACCCAGGGAAGAGCAGACTGACCCCAATCTGTCAATGAGACACTCTCAGTGAAGAGCAGACGGACCCCACTCTGTCAATGTGACACTCTCAGGGAAGAGCATACTGACCGCACTCTGTCAATGTGAGACTCTCAGTAAAGAGCAGACTGAACCCACTCTGTCAAAGTAACACACCCAGGGAAGAACAGACTGACCCCACTCTGTCAATGTAACCCACCCAGGGAAGAGCAGACTGACCCCACTCTGTCAATGCAACATACCCAGGGAAGATCAGACTGACCCCACTCTGTCAATGCAACACACCCAGGGAAGAGCAGACTGACCCCACTCTGTCAATGTAACACACCCAGGGAAGAGCAGACTGACCCCTCTCCCTCCGTGTAACTCAGCCAGGGAAGAGCAGACTGACCCCACTCTTTCAATGTAACCCACCCAGGGAAGAGCAGACTGACCCCACTCTGTCATTGTAACACAGCCAGGGAAGAGCAGACTGACCGCTCTCTGTCAATGTGACACTCTCAGGGAAGAGCAGACTGACCGCACTCTGTCAATGTGAGACTCTCAGGGAAGAGCAGACTGACCCCACTATGTCAAAGTAACACACCCAGGGAAGAACAGACTGACCCCACACTGTCAATGTAACCCACCCAGGGAAGAGCAGACTGACCCCACTCTGTCATTGTAACACAGCCAGGGAAGAGCAGACTGACCCCTCTCTGTCAATGTAACACACCCAGGGAAGAGCAGACTGACCCCACTCTGTCAATGTAACACACCCAGGGAAGAGCAGACTGACCCCTCTCTCTCCATGTAACTCACCCAGGGAAGATAGACTGACCCCACCCTGTCAATGTAACACACACAGGGAAAAGCAGACTGACCCCACTCTGTCAATGTAACACACCCAGGGAAGAGCAGACTGACCCCACTCTGTCAATATCACAGACCCTGGGAAGAGCAGACTGACCCACCTCTGTCAATGTAACACACCCAGGGAAGAGCAGACTGACCCTACACTGTCAATGCAACACACCCAGGGAAGAGCAGACTGACCCCACTCTGTCAATGTAACCCACCCAGGGAAGAGCAGACTGACTGCACTCAGTCAATGTAACACACCCAGGGAAGAGCAGACTGACTGCACTCAGTCATTATCACAGACCCAGGGAAGAGCAGACTCACCCAACTCTGTCAATGTAACACACCCAGGGGAGACCAGAGTGAACCCTCTATCTCAATGTAACTCACCTAGGGAAGAACAGACTGACCCCACTCTGTCAAAGTAACACACTCAGGGAAGAGCAGACTCTTCCCACTCTGTCAAAGTAACACACTCAGGGAAGAGCAGACTCTTCCCACTCTGTCAAAGTAACACACTCAGGGAAGAGCAGACTGACCTCACTCTGTCAATGTAACACACCCAGGGAAGAGCAGACTGTCCCCACTCTGTCAATGTAACACACCCAGGGAAGAGCAGACTGACCCCACTCTGTCAATGTAACACACCCAGGGAAGAGCAGACTGACCCCTCTCCCTCCGTGTAACTCACCCAGGGAAGAGCAGACTGACCCCACTCTTTCAATGTAACACACCCAGTGAAGAGCAGAGTGACCCCACTCCATCAATGTAACACACCCGGTAAAGAGCAGACTGACCCCACCCTGTCAATGTAACGCACACAGGGAAGAGCAGACTTACCCCACTCTGTCAATGTAACACAACCAGGGAAGGGAAGTCTGACCCCACTCTGTCAATGTAACATACTCAGGGAATAGCAGTCTGACCCCACTCTGTCAATGTATCACACCCAGGGGAGAGCAGACTGACCCCATCCTGTCAATGTAACTCACCCAGGGAAGAGCAGACTGACCTCACTCTGTCAAAGTAACACACCGCGGGAAGAGCAGACTGACCCGACTCTGTCAATGTAACACACCCAAGGAAGAGCAGTCTGACCCCACTCTGTCATTGTAACACAGAAAGGGAAGAGCAGACTGACCCCTCCCTGTCAATGTAACTCACCCAGGGAACAGAAGATTGACCTCACTCGGTCAATGTAACATACCCAGTGAAGAGCAGACTAACCCCACTCTGTCAATGTAACACACCCAGGGAAGAACAGACTGACCCCACTCTGTCAATGTCACGCACCCAGGGAAGAGCAGACTGACCGCACTCTGTCAATGTAACACACCCAGGGAAGGGAAGATTGATCCCACTGTGTCAATGTAACACACCCAGGGAAGAGCAGACTGACGGCACACTTTCAATGTAACACATCCAGAGAAGAGCAGACTGACAGCACTCGGTCAATGTAAACCACCCAGGGAAGAGCAGACTGACCCCTCTCTGTCAATGTAACACACCCAGGGAAGAGAAGATTGATCCCACTGTGTCAAAGTAACACACCCAGGGAAGAGCAGACTGACCCCACACTTTCAATGTAACACATCCAGAGAAGAGCAGACTGACCGCACTCGGTCAATGTAACCCACCCAGGGAAGAGCAGACTGACACCTCTCTGTCAATGTAACACACCCAGGGAAGAGCAGATTTACCCCACTCTGTCAATGTAACAGACCCAGGGAAGATCAGACTGACCCCACTCTGTCAATGTAACACACCCAGGGAAGAGCAGACTGACCCCATTCTGTCAATGTGACACATCCAGGGAAGAACAGACTGACCCCACTCTGTCAATGTAAGCCACCCAGGGGAGAGCAGACTTACCCCAATCTGTCAATGTAACACACCCAGGGAAGAGCAGATTGACCCCACTCTGTCAATGTAACACACCCAGGGAAGAGCAGACTGATCCCACTCTGTCAATGTAACACACCCAGGGAAGAGCAGACAGACCCCGTTCTGTCAATGTAACCCACCCAGGGAAGAACAGACTGACCCCGTTCTGTCAATGTAACACACCCAGGGAAGAGCAGACTGACCCCACTCTGTCAGTGTAACACACCCAGGGAAGAGCAGACTGACCCCACTCTGTCAAAGTAACAAACCCAGAGAAGAGCAGATTGACCCCACTCTGTCAATGTAACACACCCAGAAAAGAGCGGACTGACCCCACTCTGTCAATGTAACCCACCCAGTAAAGAGCAGACTGACCCCTCTCCCTCCATGTAACTCACCCAGGGAAGAGCAGACTGACCGCACTCTGTCAATGTCACACACCCAGGGAAGAGCAGACTGACCCCAATCTGTCAATGAGACACTCTCAGTGAAGAGCAGACGGACCCCACTCTGTCAATGTGACACTCTCAGGGAAGAGCATACTGACCGCACTCTGTCAATGTGAGACACTCAGGGAAGAGCAGACTGAACCCACTCTGTCAAAGTAACACACCCAGGGAAGAACAGACTGACCCCACTCTGTCAATGTAACCCACCCAGGGAAGAGCAGACTGACCCCACTCTGTCAATGCAACATACCCAGGGAAGATCAGACTGACCCCACTCTGTCAATGCAACACACCCAGGGAAGAGCAGACTGACCCCACTCTGTCAATGTAACACACCCAGGGAAGAGCAGACTGACCCCACCCTGTCAATGTAACACACCCAGGGAAGAGCAGACACACCCCACTCTGTCAATGTAACATACTCAGGGAATAGCAGTCTGACCCCACTCTGTCAATGTATCACACCCAGGGGAGAGCAGACTGAACCAACCCTGTCAATGTAACTCACCCAGGGAAGAGCAGACTGACCTCACTCTGTCAATGTAACACACCCAAGGAAGAGCAGTCTGACCCCACTCTGTCATTGTAACACAGCCAGGGAAGAGCAGACTGACCCCTCTCTGTCAATGTAACACACTCAGGGAAGAGCAGACTGACCTCACTCTGTCAATGTAAAACACCCAGGGAAGAGCAGACGGTCCCCACTCTGTCAATGTAACACACCCAGGGAAGAGCAGACTGACCCCACTCTGTCAATGTAACACACCCAGGGAAGAGCAGACTGACCCCTCTCCCTCCGTGTAACTCACCCAGGGAATAGCAGACTGACCCCACTCTTTCAATGTAACACACCCAGGGAAGAGCAGACTGACCCCACTCTGTCAATGCAACACACCCAGGGGAGAGCAGACTGACCCCTCTCTCTCCATGTAACTCACCCAGGGAAGATAGACTGACCCCACCCTGTCAATGTAACACACCCAGGGAAAAGCAGACTGACCCCACTCTGTCAATGTAACACACCCAGGGAAGAGCAGACTGACCCCACTCTGTCAATATCACAGACCCTGGGAAGAGCAGACTGACCCCCCTCTGTCAATGTAACACACCCAGGGAAGAGCAGACTGACCCAACACTGTCAATGCAACACACCCAGGGAAGAGCAGACTGACCCCACTCTGACAATGTAACCCACCCAGGGAAGAGCAGACTGACCCCACACTGTCAATGTAACACACCCAGGGAAGAGCAGACTGACCCCACTCTGTCAGTGTAACCCACCCAGGGAAGAGCAGACTGACCGCACTCAGTCAATGTAACTCACCCAGGAAAGAGCAGACTGACCCCACTCTGTCATTATCACAGACCCAGGGAAGAGAAGACTCACCCAACTCTGACAATGTAACACACCCAGGGGAGACCAGACTGACCCCTCTATCTCAATGTAACTCACCTAGGGAAGAACAGACTGACCTCACTCTGTCAAAGTAACACACTCAGGGAAGAGCAGACTCTTCCCACTCTGTCAAAGTAACACACTTAGGGAAGAGTAGACTGACCTCACTCTGTCAATGTAACACACCCAGGGAAGAGCAGACTGTCCCCACTCTGTCAATGTAACACACCCAGGGAAGAGCAGACTGACCCCACTCTGTCACTGTTACACACCCAGGGAAGAGCAGACTGACCCCTCTCCCTCCGTGTAACTCACCCAGGGAAGAGCAGACTGACCCCACTCTTTCAATGAAACACACCCGGGGAAGAGCAGACTGACCCCACCCTGTCAATGTAACGCACCCAGGGAAGAGCAGACAGACCCCACTCTGTCCATGTAACACACCCAGGGAAGAGCAGACTGACCCCACTCTGTGAATGTAACACAACCAGGGAAGTGCAGACTGACCCCACTCTGTCAATGTCACATACTCAGGGAATAGCAGTCTGACCCCACTCTGTCAATGTATCACACACAGGGGAGAGCAGACTGACACCACCCTGTCAATGTAACTCACCCAGGGAAGAGCAGACTTACCTCACTCTGTCAATGTAACACACCGCGGGAAGAGCAGACTGACCCCACTCTGTCAATGTAACACATCCAAGGAAGAGCAGTCTGACCCCACTCTGTCATTGTCACACAGCCAGGGAAGAGCAGACTGATCCCTCTCTGTCAATGTAACTCACCCAGGGAACAGAAGATTAACCTAACTCGGTCAATGTAACATACCCAGGGAAGAGCAGAGTAACCCCACTCTGTCAATGTAACACACCCAGGGAAGAGCAGACTGACCCCACTCTGTCAATGTAACACACCCAGGGAAGAGCAGACTGACCCCACTCTGTCAATGTCACGCACCCAGGGAAGAGCAGACTGACCGCACTCTGTCAATGTAACACACCCAGGGAATAGAAGATTGATCCCACTGTGTCAATGTAACACACCCAGGGAAGAGCAGACTGACCCCACACTTTCAATGTAACACATCCAGAGAAGAGCAGACTGACCGCACTCGGTCAATGTAAACCACCCAGGGAAGAGCAGACTGACCCCTCTCTGTCAATGTAACACACCCAGGGAAGAGCAGATTGACGCCACTCTGTCAATGTAACAGACCCAGGGAAGTGCAGACTGACCCCACTCTGTCAATGTAACAAACCCAGGGAAGAGCAGACTGACCCCATTCTGTCAATGTAACACACACAGGGAAGAACAGACTGACCCCACTCTGTCAATGTCAGACTTCAGGGGAGTGCAGACTTACCCCACTCTGTCAATGTAACACACCCAGGGAACAGCAGATTGACCCCAATCTGTCAATGTAACACACCCAGGGAAGAGCAGACTGACCCCACTCTGTCAATGTAACGCACCCAGGGAAGAGCAGACTGACACCACTCTGTCAATGTAAAACACCCAGGAAGAGCAGATTGACCCCACTCTGTCAATGTAACACACCCAGGGAAGAGCAGACTGACCCCACTCTGTCAGGGTAACACACCCAGGGAAGAGCAGACTGACCCCACTCTGTCGAAGTAACACACCCAGAGATGAGCAGACTGACCCCACTCTGTCAATGTCACACACCCAGAGAAGAGCGGACTGACCCCACTCTGTCAAAGTAACCCACCCAGTGAAGAGCAGACTGACCCCTCTCCCTCCATGTAACTCACCAAGGGAAGAGCAGACTGACCGCACTCTGTCAATGTAACACACCCAGGGAAGAGCAGACTGACCCCAATCTGTCAATGTGACACTCTCAGTGAAGAGCAGACTGACCCCTCTCCCTCCATGTAACTCACCAAGGGAAGAGCAGACTGACCGCACTCTGTCAATGTAACTCACCCAGGGAAGAGCAGACTGACCCCATTCTGTCAATGTAACCCACCCAGGGAAGAGCAGACTGACCGCACTCAGTCAATGTAACCCACCCAGGGAAGAGCAGACTGACCCCACTCTGTCATTATCACAGACCCAGGGAAGAGCAGACTCACCCAACTCTGACAATGTAACACACCCAGGGGAGACCAGAGTGACCCCTCTATCTCAATGTAACTCACCTAGGGAAGAACAGACTGACCCCACTCTGTCAAAGTAACACACTCAGGGAAGAGCAGACACTTCCCACTCTGTCAAAGTAACACACTCAGGGAAGAGCAGACTGACCTCACTCTGTCAATGTAACTCACCCAGGGAAGAGCAGACTGTCCCCACTCTGTCAATGTAACACACCCAGGGAAGAGCAGACTGACCCCACTCTGTCAATGTAACACACCCAGGGAAGAGCAGACTGACCCCTCTCCCTCCGTGTAACTCACCCAGGGAAGAGCAGACTGACCCCACTCTTTCAATGTAACACACCCAGGGAAGAGCAGACTGACCCCACACCATCAATGTAACACACCCGGGGAAGAGCAGACTGACCCCACCCTGTCAATGTAACACACCCAGGGAAGAGCAGACTGACCCCACTCTGTGAATGTAACACAACCAGGGAAGGGCAGACTGACCCCACTCTGTCAATGTAAAATACTCAGGGAATAGCAGTCTGACCCCACTCTGTGAATGTAACACAACCAGGGAAGGGCAGACTGACCCCACTCTGTCAATGTAACACACCCAGGGAAGAGCAGACTGACTCCACTCTGTCAATGTAACACACCCAGGGAAGAGCAGATTGACCCCACTCTGTCAATGTAACACACCCAGGGAAGAGCAGACTGACCCCACTCTGTCAGTGTAACACACCCAGGGAAGAGCAGACTGACCCCACTCTGTCAAAGTAACACACCCAGAGAAGAGCAGACTGACCCCACTCTGTCAATGTAACACACCCAGAGAAGAGCGGACTGACCCCACTCTGTCAAAGTAGCCCACCCAGTGAAGAGCAGACTGACCCCTCTCCCTCCATGTAACTCACCAAGGGAAGAGCAGACGGACGGCACTCTGTCAATGTAACACACGCAGGGAAGAGCAGACTGACCCCAATCTGTCAATGTGACACTCTCAGTGAAGAGCAGACTGACCCCACTCTGTCAATGTAACACTCTCAGGGAAGAGCAGACAGACCGCACTCTGTCAATGTGAGACCTTCAGGGAAGAGCAGACTGACCCCACTCTGTCAAAGTAACACACCCAGGGAAGAGCAGACTGACCCCACTCTGTCAATGCAACATACCCAGGGAAGATCAGACTGACCCAACTCTGTCAATGCAACACACGCAGGGAAGAGCAGACTGACCCCACTCTGTCAGTGTAACACACCCAGGGAAGAGCAGACTGACCCCACTCTGTCAATGCAACACACACAGGGAAGAGCGGACTGACCCCACTCTGTCAATTTAACCCACCCAGTGAAGAGCAGACTGACCCCTCTCCCTCCATGAAACTCACCCAGGGAAGAGCAGACTGACCCCATTCTGTCAATGTATACCCACCCAGGGAAGAGCAGACTGACCGCACTCAGTCAATGTAACCCACCCAGGGAAGAGCAGACTGACCCCAGTCTGTCATTATCACAGTCCCAGGGAAGAGCAGACTCACCCAACTCTGACAATGTAACACACCCAGGGGAGACCAGAGTGACCCCTCTATCTCAATGTAACTCACCTAGGGAAGAACAGACTGACCCCACTCTGTCAAAGTAACACACTCAGGGAAGAGCAGACTCTTCCCACTCTGTCAAAGTAACACACTCAGGGAAGAGCAGACTGACCTCACTCTGTCAATGTAACACACCCAGGGAAGAGCAGACTGTCCCCACTCTGTCAATGTAACACACCCAGGGAAGAGCAGACTGACCCCACTCTGTCAATGTAACACACCCAGGGAAGAGCAGACTGACCCCTCTCCCTCCGTGTAACTCACCCAGGGAAGAGCACACTGACCCCACTCTTTCAATGTAACACACCCAGGGAAGAGCAGACTGACCCCACACCATCAATGTAACACACCCGGGGAAGAGCAGACTGACCCCACCCTGTCAATGTAACACACCCAGGGAAGAGCAGACGGACCCCACTCTGTGAATGTAACACAACCAGGGAAGGGCAGACTGACCCCACTCTGTCAATGAAACACACCCAGAGAAGAGCGGACTGACCCCACTCTGTCAATTTAACCCACCCAGTGAAGAGCAGACTGACCACTCTCCCTACATGTATCTCACCAGGGAAGAGCAGACTGACCGCACTCTGTCAATGTCACACACCCAGGGAAGAGCAGACTGACCCCAATCTGTCAATGTGACACTCTCAGTGAAGAGCAGACTGACCCCACTCTGTCAATGTGACACTCTCAGGGAAGAGCAGACTGACCGCACTCTGTCAATGTGAGACTCTCAGGGAAGAGCAGACTGACCCCACTCTGTCAAAGTAACACACCCAGGGAAGAACAGACTGACCCCACTCTGTCAATGTAACCCACCCAGGGAAGAGCAGACTGACCCCACTCTGTCAATGCAACATACCCAGGGAAGATCAGACTGACCCCACTCTGTCAATGTAACACACCCAGGGAAGAGCAGACTCTTCCCACTCTGTCAAAGTACCACACTCAGGGAAGAGCAGACTGACCTCACTCTGTCAATGCAACATACCCAGGGAAGATCAGACTGACCCCACACTTTCAATGTAACACATCCAGAGAAGAGCAGACTGACCGCACTCGGTCAATGTAAACCACCCAGGGAAGAGCAGACTGACCCCTCTCTGTCAATGTAACACACCCAGGGAAGAGCAGATTGACGCCACTCTGTCAATGTAACAGACCCAGGGAAGTGCAGACTGACCCCACTCTGTCAATGTAACAAACACAGGGAAGAGCAGACTGACCCCATTCTGTCAATGTAACACACACAGGGAAGAACAGACTGACCCCACTCTGTCAATGTCAGACTTCAGGGGAGTGTAGACTTACCCCACTCTGTCAATGTAACACACCCAGGGAAGAGCAGATTGACCCCAATCTGTCAATGTAACACACCCAGGGAAGAGCAGACTGACCCCACTCTGTCAATGTAACGCACCCAGGGAAGAGCAGACTGACACCACTCTGTCAATGTAAAACACCCAGGAAGAGCAGATTGACCCCACTCTGTCAATGTAACACACCCAGGGAAGAGCAGACTGACCCCACTCTGTCAGGGTAACACACCCAGGGAAGAGCAGACTGACCCCACTCTGTCAAAGTAACACACCCAGAGAAGAGCAGACTGACCCCACTCTGTCAATGTCACACACCCAGAGAAGAGCGGACTGACCCCACTCTGTCAAAGTAACCCACCCAGTGAAGAGCAGACTGACCTCTCTCCCTCCATGTAACTCACCAAGGGAAGAGCAGACTGACCGCACTCTGTCAATGTAACACACCCAGGGAAGAGCAGACTGACCCCAATCTGTCAATGTGACACTCTCAGTGAAGAGCAGACTGACCCCTCTCCCTCCATGTAACTCACCAAGGGAAGAGCAGACTGACCGCACTCTGTCAATGTAACTCACCCAGGGAAGAGCAGACTGACCGCACTCTGTCAATGTAACTCACCCAGGGAAGAGCAGACTGACCCCATTCTGTCAATGTAACCCACCCAGGGAAGAGCAGACTGACCGCACTCAGTCAATGTAACCCACCCAGGGAAGAGCAGACTGACCCCACTCTGTCATTATCACAGACCCAGGGAAGAGCAGACTCACCTAACTCTGACAATGTAACACACCCAGGGGAGACCAGAGTGACCCCTCTATCTCAATGTAACTCACCTAGGGAAGAACAGACTGACCCCACTCTGTCAAAGTAACACACTCAGGGAAGAGCAGACACTTCCCACTCTGTCAAAGTAACACACTCAGGGAAGAGCAGACTGACCTCACTCTGTCAATGTAACTCACCCAGGGAAGAGCAGACTGTCCCCACTCTGTCAATGTAACACACCCAGGGAAGAGCAGACTGACCCCACTCTGTCAATGTAACACACCCAGGGAAGAGCAGACTGACCCCTCTCCCTCCGTGTAACTCACCCAGGGAAGAGCAGACTGACCCCACTCTTTCAATGTAACACACCCAGGGAAGAGCAGACTGACCCCACACCATCAATGAAACACACCCGGGGAAGAGCAGACTGACCCCACCCTGTCAATGTAACACACCCAGGGAAGAGCAGACTGACCCCACTCTGTGAATGTAACACAACCAGGGAAGGGCAGACTGACCCCACTCTGTCAATGTAAAATACTCAGGGAATAGCAGTCTGACCCCACTCTGTGAATGTAACACAACCAGGGAAGGGCAGACTGACCCCACTCTGTCAATGTAACACACCCAGGGAAGAGCAGACTGACTCCACTCTGTCAATGTAACACACCCAGGGAAGAGCAGATTGACCCCACTCTGTCAATGTAACACACCCAGGGAAGAGCAGACTGACCCCACTCTGTCAGTGTAACACACCCAGGGAAGAGCAGACTGACCCCACTCTGTCAAAGTAACACACCCAGAGATGAGCAGACTGACCCCACTCTGTCAATGTAACACACCCAGAGAAGAGCGGACTGACCCCACTCTGTCAAAGTAGCCCACCCAGTGAAGAGCAGACTGACCCCTCTCCCTCCATGTAACTCACCAAGGGAAGAGCAGACGGACGGCACTCTGTCAATGTAACACACGCAGGGAAGAGCAGACTGACCCCAATCTGTCAATGTGACACTCTCAGTGAAGAGCAGACTGACCCCACTCTGTCAATGTAACACTCTCAGGGAAGAGCAGACAGACCGCACTCTGTCAATGTGAGACCTTCAGGGAAGAGCAGACTGACCCCACTCTGTCAAAGTAACACACCCAGGGAAGAGCAGACTGACCCCACTCTGTCAATGCAACATACCCAGGGAAGATCAGACTGACCCAACTCTGTCAATGCAACACACGCAGGGAAGAGCAGACTGACCCCACTCTGTCAGTGTAACACACCCAGGGAAGAGCAGACTGACCCCACTCTGTCAATGCAACACACCCAGGGAAGAGCGGACTGACCCCACTCTGTCAATTTAACCCACCCAGTGAAGAGCAGACTGACCCCTCTCCCTCCATGAAACTCACCCAGGGAAGAGCAGACTGACCCCATTCTGTCAATGTATACCCACCCAGGGAAGAGCAGACTGACCGCACTCAGTCAATGTAACCCACCCAGGGAAGAGCAGACTGACCCCACTCTGTCATTATCACAGTCCCAGGGAAGAGCAGACTCACCCAACTCTGACAATGTAACACACCCAGGGGAGACCAGAGTGACCCCTCTATCTCAATGTAACTCACCTAGGGAAGAACAGACTGACCCCACTCTGTCAAAGTAACACACTCAGGGAAGAGCAGACTCTTCCCACTCTGTCAAAGTAACACTCTCAGGGAAGAGCAGACTGACCTCACTCTGTCAATGTAACACACCCAGGGAAGAGCAGACTGTCCCCACTCTGTCAATGTAACACACCCAGGGAAGAGCAGACTGACCCCACTCTGTCAATGTAACACACCCAGGGAAGAGCAGACTGACCCCTCTCCCTCCGTGTAACTCACCCAGGGAAGAGCACACTGACCCCACTCTTTCAATGTAACACACCCAGGGAAGAGCAGACTGACCCCACACCATCAATGTAACACACCCGGGGAAGAGCAGACTGACCCCACCCTGTCAATGTAACACACCCAGGGAAGAGCAGACGGACCCCACTCTGTGAATGTAACACAACCAGGGAAGGGCAGACTGACCCCACTCTGTCAATGAAACACACCCAGAGAAGAGCGGACTGACCCCACTCTGTCAATTTAACCCACCCAGTGAAGAGCAGACTGACCACTCTCCCTACATGTATCTCACCCAGGGAAGAGCAGACTGACCGCACTCTGTCAATGTCACACACCCAGGGAAGAGCAGACTGACCCCAATCTGTCAATGTGACACTCTCAGTGAAGAGCAGACTGACCCCACTCTGTCAATGTGACACTCTCAGGGAAGAGCAGACAGACCGCACTCTGTCAATGTGAGACTCTCAGGGAAGAGCAGACTGACCCCACTCTGTCAAAGTAACACACCCAGGGAAGAACAGACTGACCCAACTCTGTCAATGTAACCCACACAGGGAAGAGCAGACTCTTCCCACTCTGTCAAAGTACCACACTCAGGGAAGAGCAGACTGACCTCACTCTGTCAATGCAACATACCCAGGGAAGATCAGACTGACCCCACACTTTCAATGTAACACATCCAGAGAAGAGCAGACTGACCGCACTCGGTCAATGTAAACCACCCAGGGAAGAGCAGACTGACCCCTCTCTGTCAATGTAACACACCCAGGGAAGAGCAGATTGACGCCACTCTGTCAATGTAACAGACCCAGGGAAGTGCAGACTGACCCCACTCTGTCAATGTAACAAACACAGGGAAGAGCAGACTGACCCCATTCTGTCAATGTAACACACACAGGGAAGAACAGACTGACCCCACTCTGTCAATGTCAGACTTCAGGGGAGTGCAGACTTACCCCACTCTGTCAATGTAACACACCCAGGGAAGAGCAGATTGACCCCAATCTGTCAATGTAACACACCCAGGGAAGAGCAGACTGACCCCACTCTGTCAATGTAACGCACCCAGGGAAGAGCAGACTGACACCACTCTGTCAATGTAAAACACCCAGGAAGAGCAGATTGACCCCACTCTGTCAATGTAACACACCCAGGGAAGAGCAGACTGACCCCACTCTGTCAGGGTAACACACCCAGGGAAGAGCAGACTGACCCCACTCTGTCAAAGTAACACACCCAGAGAAGAGCAGACTGACCCCACTCTGTCAATGTCACACACCCAGAGAAGAGCGGACTGACCCCACTCTGTCAAAGTAACCCACCCAGTGAAGAGCAGACTGACCTCTCTCTCTCCATGTAACTCACCAAGGGAAGAGCAGACTGACCGCACTCTGTCAATGTAACACACCCAGGGAAGAGCAGACTGACCCCAATCTGTCAATGTGACACTCTCAGTGAAGAGCAGACTGACCCCTCTCCCTCCATGTAACTCACCAAGGGAAGAGCAGACTGACCGCACTCTGTCAATGTAACTCACCCAGGGAAGAGCAGACTGACCGCACTCTGTCAATGTAACTCACCCAGGGAAGAGCAGACTGACCCCATTCTGTCAATGTAACCCACCCAGGGAAGAGCAGACTGACCGCACTCAGTCAATGTAACCCACCCAGGGAAGAGCAGACTGACCCCACTCTGTCATTATCACAGACCCAGGGAAGAGCAGACTCACCCAACTCTGACAATGTAACACACCCAGGGGAGACCAGAGTGACCCCTCTATCTCAATGTAACTCACCTAGGGAAGAACAGATTGACCCCACTCTGTCAAAGTAACACACTCAGGGAAGAGCAGACACTTCCCACTCTGTCAAAGTAACACACTCAGGGAAGAGCAGACTGACCGCACTCTGTCAATGTAACACACCCAGGGAAGAGCAGACTGACCCCAATCTGTCAATGTGACACTCTCAGTGAAGAGCAGACTGACCCCTCTCCCTCCATGTAACTCACCAAGGGAAGAGCAGACTGACCGCACTCTGTCAATGTAACTCACCCAGGGAAGAGCAGACTAACCGCACTCTGTCAATGTAACTCACCCAGGGAAGAGCAGACTGACCCCATTCTGTCAATGTAACCCACCCAGGGAAGAGCAGACTGACCTCTCTCCCTCCATGTAACTCACCAAGGGAAGAGCAGACTTACCGCACTCTGTCAATGTAACACTCTCAGGGAAGAGCAGACAGACCGCACTCTGTCAATGTGAGACCTTCAGGGAAGAGCAGACTGACCCCACTCTGTCAAAGTAACACACCCAGGGAAGAGCAGACTGACCCGACTCTGTCAATGCAACATACCCAGGGAAGAGCAGACTGACCCTACACTGTCAATGCAACACACGCAGGGAAGAGCAGACTGACCCCACTCTGTCAGTGTAACACACCCAGGGAAGAGCAGACTGACCCCACTCTGTCAATGCAACACACCCAGGGAAGAGCGGACTGACCCCACTCTGTCAATTTAACCCACCCAGTGAAGAGCAGACTGACCCCTCTCCCTCCATGAAACTCAAACAGGGAAGAGCAGACTGACCCCATTCTGTCAATGTATACCCACCCAGGGAAGAGCAGACTGACCGCACTCAGTCAATGTAACCCACCCAGGGAAGAGCAGACTGACCCCACTCTGTCATTATCACAGACCCAGGGAAGAGCAGACTCACCCAACTCTGACAATGTAACACACCCAGGGGAGACCAGAGTGACCCCTCTATCTCAATGTAACTCACCTAGGGAAGAACAGACTGACCCCACTCTGTCAAAGTAACACACTCAGGGAAGAGCAGACTCTTCCCACTCTGTCAAAGTAACACACTCAGGGAAGAGCAGACTGACCTCACTCTGTCAATGTAACACACCCAGGGAAGAGCAGACTGTCCCCACTCTGTCAATGTAACACACCCAGGGAAGAGCAGACTGACCCCACTCTGTCAATGTAACACACCCAGGGAAGAGCAGACTGACCCCTCTCCCTCCGTGTAACTCACCCAGGGAAGAGCACACTGACCCCACTCTTTCAATGTAACACACCCAGGGAAGAGCAGACTGACCCCACACCATCAATGTAACACACCCGGGGAAGAGCAGACTGACCCCACCCTGTCAATGTAACACACCCAGGGAAGAGCAGACGGACCCCACTCTGTGAATGTAACACAACCAGGGAAGGGCAGACTGACCCCACTCTGTCAATGAAACACACCCAGAGAAGAGCGGACTGACCCCACTCTGTCAATTTAACCCACCCAGTGAAGAGCAGACTGACCACTCTCCCTACATGTATCTCACCCAGGGAAGAGCAGACTGACCGCACTCTGTCAATGTCACACACCCAGGGAAGAGCAGACTGACCCCAATCTGTCAATGTGACACTCTCAGTGAAGAGCAGACTGACCCCACTCTGTCAATGTGACACTCTCAGGGAAGAGCAGACTGACCGCACTCTGTCAATGTGAGACTCTCAGGGAAGAGCAGACTGATCCCACTCTGTCAAAGTAACACATCCAGGGAAGAACAGACTGACCCCACTCTGTCAATGTAACCCACCCAGGGAAGAGCAGACTGACCCCACTCTGTCAATGCAACATACCCAGGGAAGATCAGACTGACCCCACTCTGTCAATGTAACACACCCAGGGAAGAGCAGACTCTTCCCACTCTGTCAAAGTACCACACTCAGGGAAGAGCAGACTGACCTCACTCTGTCAATGTAACACACCCAGGGAAGAGCAGACTGTCCCCACTCTGTCAATGTAACACACCCAGGGAAGAGCAGACTGACCCCACTCTGTCAATGTAACACACCCAGGGAAGAGCAGACTGACCCCTCTCCCTCCGTGTAACAGACCCAGGGAAGAGCAGACTGACCCCACTCTTTCAATGTAACACACCCGGGGAAGAGCAGACTGACCCCACCCTGTCAATATAACGCACCCAGGGAAGAGCAGACAGACCCCACTCTGTCAATGTAACATACCCAGGGAAGAGCAGACTGACCCCACTCTGTGAATGTAACACAACCAGGGAATGGCAGACTGACCCCACTCTGTCAATGTAACATACTCAGGGAATAGCAGTCTGACCCCACTCTGTCAATGTATCACACCCAGGGGAGAGCAGTCTGACCCCACTCTGTCATTGTAACACAGCCAGGGAAGAGCAGACTGACCCCTCTCTGTCAATGTAACTCACCCAGGGAACAGAAGATTGACCTCACTCGGTCAATGTAACATACCCAGGGAAGAGCAGACTAACCCCACTCTGTCAATGTAACACACCCAGGGAAGAGCAGACTGACCCCACTCTGTCAATGTAACACTCCCAGGGAAGAGCAGACTGACCCCACTCTGTCAATGTCACGCACCCAGGGAAGAGCAGACTGACCCCACACTTTCAATGTAACACATCCAGAGAAGAGCAGACTGACCGCACTCGGTCAATGTAAACCACCCAGGGAAGAGCAGACTGACCCCTCTCTGTCAATGTAACACACCCAGGGAAGAGCAGATTTACCCCACTTTGTCAATGTAACAGACCAAGGGAAGAGCAGACTGACCCCACTCTGTCAATGTAACACACCCAGGGAAGAGCAGACTGACCCCACTCCATCAATGTAACACACCCAGGGAAGAACAGACTGACCCCACTCTGTCAATGTCAGACACCCAGGGGAGAGCAGACTTACCCCACTCTGTCAATGTAACACACCCAGGGAAGAGCAGATTGACCCCAATCTGTCAATGTAACACACCCAGGGAAGAGCAGACTGACCCCACTCTGTCAATGTAAAACACCCAGGGAAGAGCAGACAGACCCCGTTCTGTCAATGTAACACACCCAGGGAAGAACAGACTGACCCCACTCTGTCAATGTAACACACCCAGGGAAGAGCAGACTGACCCCACACTGTCAGTGTAACACACCCAGGGAAGAGCAGACTGACCCCACACTGTCAAAGTAACACACCCAGAGAAGAGCGGACTGACCCCACTCTGTCAATGTAACCCACCCAGTGAAGAGCAGACTGACCCCTCTCCCTCCATGTAACTCACCCAGGGAAGAGCAGACTGACCGCACTCTGTCAATGTAACATACCCAGGGAAGAGCAGACTGACCCCAATCTGTCAATGTGACACTCTCAGTGAAGAGGAGACTGAACCCACTCTGTCAATGTGACACTCTCAGGGAAGAGCAGACTGACCGCACTCTGTCAATGTGAGACTCTCAGGGAAGAGCAGACTGACCCCACTCTGTCAAAGTAACACACCCAGGGAAGAACAGACTGACCCCACTCTGTCAATGTAACCCACCCAGGGAAGAGCAGACTGACCCCACTCTGTCAATGTATCACACCCAGGGGAGAGCAGACTGAACCAACCCTGTCAATGTAACTCACCCAGGGAAGAGCAGACTGACCTCACTCTGTCAATGTTACACACCCAAGGAAGAGCAGTCTGACCCCACTCTGTCATTGTAACACAGCCAGGGAAGAGCAGATTGACCCCTCTCTGTCAATGTAACTCACCCAGGGAACAGAAGATTGACCTCACTCGGTCAATGTAACAAACCCAGGGAAGAGCAGACTAACCCCATTCTTTCAATGTAACACACCCAGGGAAGAGAAGACTGACCCCACTCTGTCAATGTCACGCACCCAGGGAAGAGCAGACTGACCTCACTCTGTCAATGAAACACACCCAGGGAAGAGCAGACTGTCCCCACTCTGTCAATGTAACACACACAGGGAAGAGCAGACTGACCCCACTCTGTGAATGTAACACACCCAGGGAAGAGCAGACTGACCCCACTCCATCAATGTAACACACCCGGGGAAGAGCAGACTGACCACACCCTGTCAATGTAACGCACCCAGGGAAGAGCAGACAGACCCCACTCTGTCAATGTAACACACCCAGGGAAGAGCAGACTGACCCCACTCTGTCAATGTAACACAACCAGGGAAGATCAGACTGACCCCACTCTGTCAATGTAACACACCCAGGGAAGAGCGGACTGACCCCACTCTGTCAATGTAACCCACCCAGTGAAGAGCAGACGGACCCCGCTCCCTCCATGTAACTCACCCAGGGAAAAGCAGACTGACCCCATTCTGTCAATGTAACCCACCCAGGGAAGAGCAGACTGACCGCACTCAGTCAATGTAACCCAAACAGGGAAGAGCAGACTGACCCCACTCTGTCATTATCACAGACCCAGGGAAGAGCAGACTCACCCAACTCTGACAATGTAACACACCCAGGGGAGACCAGAGTGACCCCTCTATCTCAATGTAACTCACCTAGGGAAGAACAGACTGACCCAACTCTGTCAATGTAACACACGCAGGGAAGAGCAGACTCTTCCCACTCTGTCAAAGTAACACACTCAGGGAAGAGAAGACTGACCTCACTCTGTCAATGTAACACACCCAGGGAAGAGCAGACTGTCCCCACTCTGTCAATGTAACACACCCAGGGAGAGCAGACAGACCCCGTTCTGTCAATGTAACACACCCAGGGAAGAACAGACTGACCCCACTCTGTCAATGTAACACACCCAGGGAAGAGCAGACTGACCCCACTCTGTCAATGCAACACACCCAGAGAAGAGCAGACTGACCACACTCTGTCAATGTAACACACCCAGGGAAGAGCAGATTGACCCCTCTCTGTCAATGTAACACACCCAGGGAAGAGCAGACTGACCCCACTCTGTCAGTGTAACACACCGAGGGAAGAGCAGACTGACCCCACTCTGCCAGTGTAACACACCCAGGGAAGAGCAGACTGTCCCCACACTGTCAAAGTAACACACCCAGAGAAGAGCGGACTGACCCCACTCTGTCAATGTAACCCACCCAGTGAAGAGCAGACTGACCCCTCTCCCTCCATGTAACTCACCCAGGGAAGAGCAGACTGACCGCACTCTGTCATTGTAACACACCCAGGGAAGAGCAGACTGACCCCAATCTGTCAATGTGACACTCTCAGTGAAGAGCAGACTGACCCCACTCTGTCAATGTGACACTCACAGGGAAGAGCAGACTGACCGCACTCTGTCAATGTGAGACTCTCAGGGAAGAGTACACTGACCCCACTCTGTCAAAGTAACACACCCAGGGAAGAACAGACGGACCCCACTCTGTCAATGTAACCCACCCAGGGAAGAGCAGACTGACCCCACTCTGTCAATGTATCACACCCAGGGGAGAGCAGACTGAACCAACACTGTCAATGTAACACACCCAGGGAAGAGCAGACTGACCTCACTCTGTCAATGTTACACACCCAAGGAAGAGCAGTCTGACCCCACTCTGTCATTGTAACACAGCCAGGGAAGAGCAGATTGACTCCTCTCTGTCAATGTAACTCACCCAGGGAACAGAAGATTGACCTCACTCGGTCAATGAAACAGACCCAGGGAAGAGCAGACTAACCCCATTCTTTCAATGTAACACACCCAGGGAAGAGAAGACTGACCCCACTCTGTCAATGTCACGCACCCAGGGAAGAGCAGACTGACCTCACTCTGTCAATGTAACACACCCAGGGAAGAGCAGACTGTCCCCACTCTGTCAATGTAACACACCCAGGGAAGAGCAGACTGACCCCTCTCCCTCCGTGTAACTCACCCAGGGAAGAGCAGACTGACCCCACTCTTTCAATGTAACACACCCAGGGAAGAGCAGACTGACCCCACTCCATCAATGTAACACACCCGGGGAAGAGCAGACTGACCACACCCTGTCAATGTAACGCACCCAGGGAAGAGCAGACTGACCGCACTCTTTCAATGTAACACACCCAGGGAAGAGCAGACTGACCCCACTCCATCAATGTAACACACCCGGGGAAGAGCAGACTGACCACACCCTGTCAATGTAACGCACCCAGGGAAGAGCAGACAGACCCCACTCTGTCAATGTAACACACCCAGGGAAGAGCAGACTGACCCCACTCTGTCAATGTAACACAACCAGGGAAGATCAGACTGAACCCACTCTGTCAATGTAACACACCCAGGGAAGAGCAGACTGACCCCACTCTGTCAATGCAACACACCCAGGGAAGAGCAGACTGACCCCACTCTGTCAGTGTAACACACCCAGGGAAGAGCAGACTGACCCCACTCTGTCAATGTAACACACCCAGGGAAGAGCGGACTGACCCCACTCTGTCAATGTAACCCACCCAGTGAAGAGCAGACGGACCCCTCTCCCTCCATGTACCTCACCCAGGGAAAAGCAGACTGACCCCATTCTGTCAATGTAACCCACCCAGGGAAGAGCAGACTGACCGCACTCAGTCAATGTAACCCACCCAGGGAAGAGCAGACTGACCCCACTCTGTCATTATCACAGACCCAGGGAAGAGCAGACTCACCCAACTCTGACAATGTAACACACCCAGGGGAGACCAGAGTGACCCCTCTATCTCAATGTAACTCACCTAGGGAAGAACAGACTGACCCCACTCTGTCAATGTAACACACGCAGGGAAGAGCAGACTCTTCCCACTCTGTCAAAGTAACACACTCAGGGAAGAGCAGACTGACCTCACTCTGTCAATGTAACACACCCAGGGAAGAGCAGACTGTCCCCACTCTGTCAATGTAACACACCCAGGGAGAGCAGACAGACCCCGTTCTGTCAATGTAACACACCCAGGGAAGAACAGACTGACCCCACTCTGTCAATGCAACACACCCAGAGAAGAGCAGACTGACTCCACTCTGTCAATGTAACACACCCAGGGAAGAGCAGATTGACCCCACTCTGTCAATGTAACACACCCAGGGAAGAGCAGACTGACCCCACTCTGTCAGTGTAACACACCCAGGGAAGAGCAGACTGACCCCACTCTGTCAGTGTAACACACCCAGGGAAGAGCAGACTGACCCCACACTGTCAAAGTAACACACCCAGAGAAGAGCGGACTGACCCCACTCTGTCAATGTAACCCACCCAGTGAAGAGCAGACTGACCCCTCTCCCTCCATGTAACTCACCCAGGGAAGAGCAGACTGACCGCACTCTGTCAATGTAACACACCCAGGGAAGAGCAGACTGACCCCAATCTGTCAATGTGACACTCTCAGTGAAGAGCAGACTGACCCCACTCTGTCAATGTGACACTCTCAGGGAAGAGCAGACTGACCGCACTCTGTCAATGTGAGACTCTCAGGAAAGAGCAGACTGACCCCACTCTGTCAAAGTAACACACCCAGGGAAGAACAGACGGACCCCACTCTGTCAATGTAACCCACCCAGGGAAGAGCAGACTGACCCCACTCTGTCAATGTATCACACCCAGGGGAGAGCAGACTGAACCAACCCTGTCAATGTAACTCACCCAGGGAAGAGCAGACTGACCTCACTCTGTCAATGTTACACACCCAAGGAAGAGCAGTCTGACCCCACTCTGTCATTGTAACACAGCCAGGGAAGAGCAGATTGACCCCTCTCTGTCAATGTAACTCACCCAGGGAACAGAAGATTGACCTCACTCGGTCAATGTAACAGACCCAGGGAAGAGCAGACTAACCCCATTCTTTCAATGTAACACACCCAGGGAAGAGAAGACTGACCCCACTCTGTCAATGTCACGCACCCAGGGAAGAGCAGACTGACCACACTCTGTCAATATAACACACCCAGGGAAGAGCAGACTGTCCCCACTCTGTCAATGTAACACACCCAGGGAAGAGCAGACTGACCCCTCTCCCTCCGTGTAACTCACCCAGGGAAGAGGAGACTGACCCCACTCTTTCAATGTAACACACCCAGGGAAGAGCAGACTGACCCCACTCCATCAATGTAACACACCCGGGGAAGAGCAGACTGACCACACCCTGTCAATGTAACGCACCCAGGGAAGAGCAGACTGACCGCACTCTTTCAATGTAACACACCCAGGGAAGAGCAGACTGACCACACCCATTCAATGTAACGCACCCAGGGAAGAGCAGACAGACCCCACTCTGTCAATGTAACACACCCAGGGAAGAGCAGACTGACCCCACTCTGTCAATGTAACACATCCAGGGAAGATCAGACTGAACCCACTCTGTCAATGTAACACACCCAGGGAAGAGCAGACTGACCCCACTCTGTCAATGCAACACACCCAGGGAAGAGCAGACTGACCCCACTCTGTCAGTGTAACACACCCAGGGAAGAGCAGACTGACCCCACTCTGTCAATGTAACACACCCAGGGAAGAGCAGACTGACCCCACTCTGTCAATGTAACACATCCAGGGAAGATCAGACTGAACCCACTCTGTCAATGTAACACACCCAGGGAAGAGCAGACTGACCCCACTCTGTCAATGCAACACACCCAGGGAAGAGCAGACTGACCCCACTCTGTCAGTGTAACACACCCAGGGAAGAGCAGACTGACCCCACTCTGTCAATGTAACACACCCAGGGAAGAGCGGACTGACCCCACTCTGTCAATGTAACCCACCCAGTGAAGAGCAGACGGACCCCTCTCCCTCCATGTAACCCACCCAGGGAAAAGCAGACTGACCCCATTCTGTCAATGTAACCCACCCAGGGAAGAGCAGACTGACCGCACTCAGTCAATGTAACCCACCCAGGGAAGAGCAGACTAACCCCACTCTGTCATTATCACAGACCCAGGGAAGAGCAGACTCACCCAACTCTGACAATGTAACACACCCAGGGGAGACCAGAGTGACCCCTCTATTTCAATGTAACTCCCCTAGGGAAGAACAGACTGACCCCACTCTGTCAATGTAACACACGCAGGGAAGAGCAGACTCTTCCCACTCTGTCAAAGTAACACACTCAGGGAAGAGCAGACTGACCTCACTCTGTCAATGTAACACACCCTGGGAAGAGCAGACTGTCCCCACTCTGTCAATGTAACACACCCAGGGAGAGCAGACAGACCCCGTTCTGTCAATGTAACACACCCAGGGAAGAACTGACTGACCCCACTCTGTCAATGTAACACACCCAGGGAAGAGCAGACTGACCCCACTCTGTCAATGCAATACACCCAGAGAAGAGCAGACTGACCCCACTCTGTCAATGTAACACACCCAGGGAAGAGCAGATTGACCCCACTCTGTCAATGTATCACACCCAGGGGAGAGCAGACTGAACCAACCCTGTCAATGTAACTCACCCAGGGAAGAGCAGACTGACCTCACTCTGTCAATGTTACACACCCAAGGAAGAGCAGTCTGACCCCACTCTGTCATTGTAACACAGCCAGGGAAGAGCAGATTGACCCCTCTCTGTCAATGTAACTCACCCAGGGAACAGAAGATTGACCTCACTCGGTCAATGTAACAGACCCAGGGAAGAGCAGACTAACCCCATTCTTTCAATGTAACACACCCAGGGAAGAGAAGACTGACCCCACTCTGTCAATGTCACGCACCCAGGGAAGAGCAGACTGACCTCACTCTGTCAATGTAACACACCCAGGGAAGAGCAGACTGTCCCCACTCTGTCAATGTAACACACCCAGGGAAGAGCAGACTGACCCCTCTCCCTCCGTGTAACTCATCCAGGGAAGAGCAGACTGACCCCACTCTTTCAATGTAACACCCCCAGGGAAGAGCAGACTGACCCCACTCCATCAATGTAACACACCCGGGGACGAGCAGACTGACCACACCCTGTCAATGTAACGCACCCAGGGAAGAGCAGACAGACCCCACTCTGTCAATGTAACACACCCAGGGAAGAGCAGACTGACCCCACTCTGTCAATGTAACACAACCAGGGAAGGGCAGACTGAACCCACTCTGTCAATGTAACACACCCAGGGAAGAGCAGACTGACCCCACTCTGTCAATGCAACACACACAGGGAAGAGCAGACTGACCGCACTCTGTCAGTGTAACACACCCAGGGAAGAGCAGACTGACCCCACTCTGTGAATGTAACACACCCAGGGAAGAGCGGACTGACCCCACTCTGTCAATGTAACCCACCCAGTGAAGAGCAGACTGACCCCTCTCCCTCCATGTAACTCACCCAGGGAAAAGCAGACTGACCCCATTCTGTCAATGTAACCCACCCAGGGAAGAGCAGACTTACCGCACTCAGTCAATGTAACCCACCCAGGGAAGAGCAGACTGACACCACGCTGTCATTATCACAGACCCAGGGAAGAGCAGACTCACCCAACTCTGACAATGTAACACACCCAGGGGAGACCAGAGTGACCCCTCTATCTCAATGTAACTCACCTAGGGAAGAACAGACTGACCCCACTCTGTAAAAGTAACACACTCAGGGAAGAGCAGACGCTTCCCACTCTGTCAAAGTAACACACTCAGGGAAGAGCAGACTGACCT
Organism: Chiloscyllium punctatum; assembly: GCF_047496795.1. NCBI lineage: Eukaryota > Metazoa > Chordata > Chondrichthyes > Orectolobiformes > Hemiscylliidae > Chiloscyllium > Chiloscyllium punctatum. The sequence goes on along the minus strand of NC_092776.1, from coordinate 62,595,576 downwards.
CACTCTGTCAATGTAACACACCCAGGGAAGAGCAGACTGTCCCCACTCTGTCAATGTAACACACCCAGGGAGAGCAGACAGACCCCGTTCTGTCAATGTAACACACCCAGGGAAGAACAGACTGCCTCCACTCTGTCAATGTAACACACCCAGGGAAGAGCAGACTGACCCCACTCTGTCAATGCAACACACCCAGGGAAGAGCAGACTGACCCCACTCTGTCAATGTAACACACCCAGGGAAGAGCAGATTGACCCCACTCTGTCAATGTAACACACCCAGGGAAGAGCAGACTGACCCCACTCTGTCAAAGTAACACACCCAGAGAAGCGCAGACTGACCCCACTCTGTCAATGTAACATACCCAGAGAAGAGCGCACTGACCCCACTCTGTCAATGTAACCCACACAGTGAAGAGCAGACTGACCCGTCTCCCTCCATGTAACTCACCCAGGGAAGAGCAGACTGACCGCACTCTGTCAATGTAACATACTCAGGGAATAGCAGTCTGACCCCACTCTGTCAATGTATCACACCCAGTGGAGAGCAGACTGAACCAACCCTGTCAATGTAACTCACCTAGGGAAGAGCAGACTGACCTCACTATGTCAATGTTACACACCGCGGGAAGAGCAGACTGACCCCACTCTGTCAATGTAACACACCCAAGGAAGAGCAGTCTGACCCCACTCTGTCATTGTAACAAAACCAGGGAAAAGCAGACTGACCCCTCTCTGTCAATGTAACACACTCAGGGGAGAGCAGACTGACCTCACCCTGTCAATGTAACACACCCAGGGAAGAGCAGACTGTACCCACTCTGTCAATGTAACACACCCAGGGAAGAGCAGACTGACCCCACTCTGTCAATGAAACACACCCAGGGGAGAGCAGACTGACCCCACTCTGTCAATGTAACACACCCTGGGAAGAGCAGACTGACCCCCCTCTGTCAATGTAACACAACCAGGGAAGAGCAGACTGACCCCACTCTGACAATGTAAACCACCCAAGGAAGAGCAGACTGTCCCCACTCTGTAAATGTAACACACCCAGGGAAGAGCAGACTGACCTCACTCTGTCAATGCAACACACCCAGGGGAGAGCAGACTGACACCCCTCTGTCAATGTAACACACCCAGGGAAGAGCAGACTGACCCCTCTCCCTCCATGTAACTCACCCAGGGAAGAGCAGACTGACCCCATTCTGTCAATGTAACCCACCCAGGGAAGAGCAGACTGTCCGCACTCAGTCAATGTAACTCACCCAGGAAAGAGCAGACTGACCCCACTCTGTCATTATCACAGACCCAGGGAAGAGAAGACTCACCCAACTCTGACAATGTAACACACCCAGGGGAGACCAGACTGACCCCTCTATCTCAATGTAACTCACCTAGGGAAGTACAGACTGACCTCACTCTGTCAAAGTAACACACTCAGGGAAGAGCAGACTCTTCCCACTCTGTCAAAGTAACACACTTAGGGAAGAGTAGACTGACCTCACTCTGTCAATGTAACACACCCAGGGAAGAGCAGACTGTCCCCACTCTGTCAATGTAACACACCAAGGGAAGAGCAGACTGACCCCACTCTGTCACTGTTACACACCCAGGGAAGAGCAGACTGACCCCTCTCCCTCCGTGTAACTCACCCAGGGAAGAGCAGACTGACCCCACTCTTTCAATGAAACACACCCAGGGAAGAGCAGACTGACCCCACTCCATCAATGTAACACACCCGGGGAAGAGCAGACTGACCCCACCCTGTCAATGTAACGCACCCAGGGAAGAGCAGACAGACCCCACTCTGTCCATGTAACACACCCAGGGAAGAGCAGACTGACCCCACTCTGTGAATGTAACACAACCAGGGAAGTGCAGACTGACCCCACTCTGTCAATGTCACATACTCAGGGAATAGCAGTCTGACCCCACTCTGTCAATGTATCACACACAGGGGAGAGCAGACTGACCCCACCCTGTCAATGTAACTCACCCAGGGAAGAGCAGACTTACCTCACTCTGTCAATGTAACACACCGCGGGAAGAGCAGACTGACCCCACTCTGTCAATGTAACACATCCAAGGAAGAGCAGTCTGACCCCACTCTGTCATTGTAACACAGCCAGGGAAGAGCAGACTGATCCCTCTCTGTCAATGTAACTCACCCAGGGAACAGAAGATTAACCTAACTCGGTCAATGTAACATACCCAGGGAAGAGCAGAGTAACCCCACTCTGTCAATGTAACACACCCAGGGAAGAGCAGACTGACCCCACTCTGTCAATGTAACACACCCAGGGAAGAGCAGACTGACCCCACTCTGTCAATGTCACGCACCCAGGGAAGAGCAGACTGACCGCACTCTGTCAATGTAACACACCCAGGGAATAGAAGATTGATCCCACTGTGTCAATGTAACACACCCAGGGAAGAGCAGACTGACCCCACACTTTCAATGTAACACATCCAGAGAAGAGCAGACTGACCGCACTCGGTCAATGTAAACCACCCAGGGAAGAGCAGACTGACCCCTCTCTGTCAATGTAACACACCCAGGGAAGAGCAGATTGACGCCACTCTGTCAATGTAACAGACCCAGGGAAGTGCAGACTGACCCCACTCTGTCAATGTAACAAACCCAGGGAAGAGCAGACTGACCCCATTCTGTCAATGTAACACACACAGGGAATAACAGACTGACCCCACTCTGTCAATGTCAGACTTCAGGGGAGTGCAGACTTACCCCACTCTGTCAATGTAACACACCCAGGGAACAGCAGATTGACCCCAATCTGTCAATGTAACACACCCAGGGAAGAGCAGACTGACCCCACTCTGTCAATGTAACGCACCCAGGGAAGAGCAGACTGACACCACTCTGTCAATGTAAAACACCCAGGAAGAGCAGATTGACCCCACTCTGTCAATGTAACACACCCAGGGAAGAGCAGACTGACCCCACTCTGTCAGGGTAACACACCCAGGGAAGAGCAGACTGACCCCACTCTGTCGAAGTAACACACCCAGAGATGAGCAGACTGACCCCACTCTGTCAATGTCACACACCCAGAGAAGAGCGGACTGACCCCACTCTGTCAAAGTAACCCACCCAGTGAAGAGCAGACTGACCTCTCTCCCTCCATGTAACTCACCAAGGGAAGAGCAGACTGACCGCACTCTGTCAATGTAACACACCCAGGGAAGAGCAGACTGACCCCAATCTGTCAATGTGACACTCTCAGTGAAGAGCAGACTGACCCCTCTCCCTCCATGTAACTCACCAAGGGAAGAGCAGACTGACCGCACTCTGTCAATGTAACTCACCCAGGGAAGAGCAGACTGACCCCATTCTGTCAATGTAACCCACCCAGGGAAGAGCAGACTGACCGCACTCAGTCAATGTAACCCACCCAGGGAAGAGCAGACTGACCCCACTCTGTCATTATCACAGACCCAGGGAAGAGCAGACTCACCCAACTCTGACAATGTAACACACCCAGGGGAGACCAGAGTGACCCCTCTATCTCAATGTAACTCACCTAGGGAAGAACAGACTGACCCCACTCTGTCAAAGTAACACACTCAGGGAAGAGCAGACACTTCCCACTCTGTCAAAGTAACACACTCAGGGAAGAGCAGACTGACCTCACTCTGTCAATGTAACTCACCCAGGGAAGAGCAGACTGTCCCCACTCTGTCAATGTAACACACCCAGGGAAGAGCAGACTGACCCCACTCTGTCAATGTAACACACCCAGGGAAGAGCAGACTGACCCCTCTCCCTCCGTGTAACTCACCCAGGGAAGAGCAGACTGACCCCACTCTTTCAATGTAACACACCCAGGGAAGAGCAGACTGACCCCACACCATCAATGTAACACACCCGGGGAAGAGCAGACTGACCCCACCCTGTCAATGTAACACACCCAGGGAAGAGCAGACTGACCCCACTCTGTGAATGTAACACAACCAGGGAAGGGCAGACTGACCCCACTCTGTCAATGTAAAATACTCAGGGAATAGCAGTCTGACCCCACTCTGTGAATGTAACACAACCAGGGAAGGGCAGACTGACCCCACTCTGTCAATGTAACACACCCAGGGAAGAGCAGACTGACTCCACTCTGTCAATGTAACACACCCAGGGAAGAGCAGATTGACCCCACTCTGTCAATGTAACACACCCAGGGAAGAGCAGACTGACCCCACTCTGTCAGTGTAACACACCCAGGGAAGAGCAGACTGACCCCACTCTGTCAAAGTAACACACCCAGAGAAGAGCAGACTGACCCCACTCTGTCAATGTAACACACCCAGAGAAGAGCGGACTGACCCCACTCTGTCAAAGTAGCCCACCCAGTGAAGAGCAGACTGACCCCTCTCCCTCCATGTAACTCACCAAGGGAAGAGCAGACGGACGGCACTCTGTCAATGTAACACACGCAGGGAAGAGCAGACTGACCCCAATCTGTCAATGTGACACTCTCAGTGAAGAGCAGACTGACCCCACTCTGTCAACGTAACACTCTCAGGGAAGAGCAGACAGACCGCACTCTGTCAATGTGAGACCTTCAGGGAAGAGCAGACTGACCCCACTCTGTCAAAGTAACACACCCAGGGAAGAGCAGACTGACCCCACTCTGTCAATGCAACATACCCAGGGAAGATCAGACTGACCCAACTCTGTCAATGCAACACACGCAGGGAAGAGCAGACTGACCCCACTCTGTCAGTGTAACACACCCAGGGAAGAGCAGACTGACCCCACTCTGTCAATGCAACACACCCAGGGAAGAGCGGACTGACCCCACTCTGTCAATTTAACCCACCCAGTGAAGAGCAGACTGACCCCTCTCCCTCCATGAAACTCACCCAGGGAAGAGCAGACTGACCCCACTCTGTCATTATCACAGTCCCAGGGAAGAGCAGACTCACCCAACTCTGACAATGTAACACACCCAGGGGAGACCAGAGTGACCCCTCTATCTCAATGTAACTCACCTAGGGAAGAACAGACTGACCCCACTCTGTCAAAGTAACACACTCAGGGAAGAGCAGACTCTTCCCACTCTGTCAAAGTAACACACTCAGGGAAGAGCAGACTGACCTCACTCTGTCAATGTAACACACCCAGGGAAGAGCAGACTGTCCCCACTCTGTCAATGTAACACACCCAGGGAAGAGCAGACTGACCCCACTCTGTCAATGTAACACACCCAGGGAAGAGCAGACTGACCCCTCTCCCTCCGTGTAACTCACCCAGGGAAGAGCACACTGACCCCACACCATCAATGTAACACACCCGGGGAAGAGCAGACTGACCCCACCCTGTCAATGTAACACACCCAGGGAAGAGCAGACGGACCCCACTCTGTGAATGTAACACAACCAGGGAAGGGCAGACTGACCCCACTCTGTCAATGAAACACACCCAGAGAAGAGCGGACTGACCCCACTCTGTCAATTTAACCCACCCAGTGAAGAGCAGACTGACCACTCTCCCTACATGTATCTCACCAGGGAAGAGCAGACTGACCGCACTCTGTCAATGTCACACACCCAGGGAAGAGCAGACTGACCCCAATCTGTCAATGTGACACTCTCAGTGAAGAGCAGACTGACCCCACTCTGTCAATGTGACACTCTCAGGGAAGAGCAGACTGACCGCACTCTGTCAATGTGAGACTCTCAGGGAAGAGCAGACTGACCCCACTCTGTCAAAGTAACACACCCAGGGAAGAACAGACTGACCCCACTCTGTCAATGTAACCCACCCAGGGAAGAGCAGACTGACCCCACTCTGTCAATGCAACATACCCAGGGAAGATCAGACTGACCCCACTCTGTCAATGTAACACACCCAGGGAAGAGCAGACTCTTCCCACTCTGTCAAAGTACCACACTCAGGGAAGAGCAGACTGACCTCACTCTGTCAATGCAACATACCCAGGGAAGATCAGACTGACCCCACACTTTCAATGTAACACATCCAGAGAAGAGCAGACTGACCGCACTCGGTCAATGTAAACCACCCAGGGAAGAGCAGACTGACCCCTCTCTGTCAATGTAACACACCCAGGGAAGAGCAGATTGACGCCACTCTGTCAATGTAACAGACCCAGGGAAGTGCAGTCTGACCCCACTCTGTCAATGTAACAAACACAGGGAAGAGCAGACTGACCCCATTCTGTCAATGTAACACACACAGGGAAGAACAGACTGACCCCACTCTGTCAATGTCAGACTTCAGGGGAGTGTAGACTTACCCCACTCTGTCAATGTAACACACCCAGGGAAGAGCAGATTGACCCCAATCTGTCAATGTAACACACCCAGGGAAGAGCAGACTGACCCCACTCTGTCAATGTAACGCACCCAGGGAAGAGCAGACTGACACCACTCTGTCAATGTAAAACACCCAGGAAGAGCAGATTGACCCCACTCTGTCAATGTAACACACCCAGGGAAGAGCAGACTGACCCCACTCTGTCAGGGTAACACACCCAGGGAAGAGCAGACTGACCCCACTCTGTCAAAGTAACACACCCAGAGAAGAGCAGACTGACCCCACTCTGTCAATGTCACACACCCAGAGAAGAGCGGACTGACCCCACTCTGTCAAAGTAACCCACCCAGTGAAGAGCAGACTGACCTCTCTCCCTCCATGTAACTCACCAAGGGAAGAGCAGACTGACCGCACTCTGTCAATGTAACACACCCAGGGAAGAGCAGACTGACCCCAATCTGTCAATGTGACACTCTCAGTGAAGAGCAGACTGACCCCTCTCCCTCCATGTAACTCACCAAGGGAAGAGCAGACTGACCGCACTCTGTCAATGTAACTCACCCAGGGAAGAGCAGACTGACCGCACTCTGTCAATGTAACTCACCCAGGGAAGAGCAGACTGACCCCATTCTGTCAATGTAACCCACCCAGGGAAGAGCAGACTGACCGCACTCAGTCAATGTAACCCACCCAGGGAAGAGCAGACTGACCCCACTCTGTCATTATCACAGACCCAGGGAAGAGCAGACTCACCCAACTCTGACAATGTAACACACCCAGGGGAGACCAGAGTGACCCCTCTATCTCAATGTAACTCACCTAGGGAAGAACAGACTGACCCCACTCTGTCAAAGTAACACACTCAGGGAAGAGCAGACACTTCCCACTCTGTCAAAGTAACACACTCAGGGAAGAGCAGACTGACCTCACTCTGTCAATGTAACTCACCCAGGGAAGAGCAGACTGTCCCCACTCTGTCAATGTAACACACCCAGGGAAGAGCAGACTGACCCCACTCTGTCAATGTAACACACCCAGGGAAGAGCAGACTGACCCCTCTCCCTCCGTGTAACTCACCCAGGGAAGAGCAGACTGACCCCACTCTTTCAATGTAACACACCCAGGGAAGAGCAGACTGACCCCACACCATCAATGTAACACACCCGGGGAAGAGCAGACTGACCCCACCCTGTCAATGTAACACACCCAGGGAAGAGCAGACTGACCCCACTCTGTGAATGTAACACAACCAGGGAAGGGCAGACTGACCCCACTCTGTCAATGTAAAATACTCAGGGAATAGCAGTCTGACCCCACTCTGTGAATGTAACACAACCAGGGAAGGGCAGACTGACCCCACTCTGTCAATGTAACACACCCAGGGAAGAGCAGACTGACTCCACTCTGTCAATGTAACACACCCAGGGAAGAGCAGATTGACCCCACTCTGTCAATGTAACACACCCAGGGAAGAGCAGACTGACCCCACTCTGTCAGTGTAACACACCCAGGGAAGAGCAGACTGACCCCACTCTGTCAAAGTAACACACCCAGAGAAGAGCAGACTGACCCCACTCTGTCAATGTAACACACCCAGAGAAGAGCGGACTGACCCCACTCTGTCAAAGTAGCCCACCCAGTGAAGAGCAGACTGACCCCTCTCCCTCCATGTAACTCACCAAGGGAAGAGCAGACGGACGGCACTCTGTCAATGTAACACACGCAGGGAAGAGCAGACTGACCCCAATCTGTCAATGTGACACTCTCAGTGAAGAGCAGACTGACCCCACTCTGTCAATGTAACACTCTCAGGGAAGAGCAGACAGACCGCACTCTGTCAATGTGAGACCTTCAGGGAAGAGCAGACTGACCCCACTCTGTCAAAGTAACACACCCAGGGAAGAGCAGACTGACCCCACTCTGTCAATGCAACATACCCAGGGAAGATCAGACTGACCCAACTCTGTCAATGCAACACACGCAGGGAAGAGCAGACTGACCCCACTCTGTCAGTGTAACACACCCAGGGAAGAGCAGACTGACCCCACTCTGTCAATGCAACACACCCAGGGAAGAGCGGACTGACCCCACTCTGTCAATTTAACCCACCCAGTGAAGAGCAGACTGACCCCTCTCCCTCCATGAAACTCACCCAGGGAAGAGCAGACTGACCCCATTCTGTCAATGTATACCCACCCAGGGAAGAGCAGACTGACCGCACTCAGTCAATGTAACCCACCCAGGGAAGAGCAGACTGACCCCACTCTGTCATTATCACAGTCCCAGGGAAGAGCAGACTCACCCAACTCTGACAATGTAACACACCCAGGGGAGACCAGAGTGACCCCTCTATCTCAATGTAACTCACCTAGGGAAGAACAGACTGACCCCACTCTGTCAAAGTAACACACTCAGGGAAGAGCAGACTCTTCCCACTCTGTCAAAGTAACACACTCAGGGAAGAGCAGACTGACCTCACTCTGTCAATGTAACACACCCAGGGAAGAGCAGACTGTCCCCACTCTGTCAATGTAACACACCCAGGGAAGAGCAGACTGACCCCACTCTGTCAATGTAACACACCCAGGGAAGAGCAGACTGACCCCTCTCCCTCCGTGTAACTCACCCAGGGAAGAGCACACTGACCCCACTCTTTCAATGTAACACACCCAGGGAAGAGCAGACTGACCCCACACCATCAATGTAACACACCCGGGGAAGAGCAGACTGACCCCACCCTGTCAATGTAACACACCCAGGGAAGAGCAGACGGACCCCACTCTGTGAATGTAACACAACCAGGGAAGGGCAGACTGACCCCACTCTGTCAATGAAACACACCCAGAGAAGAGCGGACTGACCCCACTCTGTCAATTTAACCCACCCAGTGAAGAGCAGACTGACCACTCTCCCTACATGTATCTCACCCAGGGAAGAGCAGACTGACCGCACTCTGTCAATGTCACACACCCAGGGAAGAGCAGACTGACCCCAATCTGTCAATGTGACACTCTCAGTGAAGAGCAGACTGACCCCACTCTGTCAATGTGACACTCTCAGGGAAGAGCAGACTGACCGCACTCTGTCAATGTGAGACTCTCAGGGAAGAGCAGACTGACCCCACTCTGTCAAAGTAACACACCCAGGGAAGAACAGACTGACCCCACTCTGTCAATGTAACCCACCCAGGGAAGAGCAGACTCTTCCCACTCTGTCAAAGTACCACACTCAGGGAAGAGCAGACTGACCTCACTCTGTCAATGCAACATACCCAGGGAAGATCAGACTGACCCCACACTTTCAATGTAACACATCCAGAGAAGAGCAGACTGACCGCACTCGGTCAATGTAAACCACCCAGGGAAGAGCAGACTGACCCCTCTCTGTCAATGTAACACACCCAGGGAAGAGCAGATTGACGCCACTCTGTCAATGTAACAGACCCAGGGAAGTGCAGACTGACCCCACTCTGTCAGTGTAACACACCCAGGGAAGAGCAGACTGACCCCATTCTGTCAATGTAACACACACAGGGAAGAACAGACTGACCCCACTCTGTCAATGTCAGACTTCAGGGGAGTGCAGACTTACCCCACTCTGTCAATGTAACACACCCAGGGAAGAGCAGATTGACCCCAATCTGTCAATGTAACACACCCAGGGAAGAGCAGACTGACCCCACTCTGTCAATGTAACGCACCCAGGGAAGAGCAGACTGACACCACTCTGTCAATGTAAAACACCCAGGAAGAGCAGATTGACCCCACTCTGTCAATGTAACACACCCAGGGAAGAGCAGACTGACCCCACTCTGTCAGGGTAACACACCCAGGGAAGAGCAGACTGACCCCACTCTGTCAAAGTAACACACCCAGAGAAGAGCAGACTGACCCCACTCTGTCAATGTCACACACCCAGAGAAGAGCGGACTGACCCCACTCTGTCAAAGTAACCCACCCAGTGAAGAGCAGACTGACCTCTCTCCCTCCATGTAACTCACCAAGGGAAGAGCAGACTGACCGCACTCTGTCAATGTAACACACCCAGGGAAGAGCAGACTGACCCCAATCTGTCAATGTGACACTCTCAGTGAAGAGCAGACTGACCCCTCTCCCTCCATGTAACTCACCAAGGGAAGAGCAGACTGACCGCACTCTGTCAATGTAACTCACCCAGGGAAGAGAAGACTGACCGCACTCTGTCAATGTAACTCACCCAGGGAAGAGCAGACTGACCCCATTCTGTCAATGTAACCCACCCAGGGAAGAGCAGACGGACCGCACTCAGTCAATGTAACCCACCCAGGGAAGAGCAGACTGACCCCACTCTGTCATTATCACAGACCCAGGGAAGAGCAGACTCACCCAACTCTGACAATGTAACACACCCAGGGGAGACCAGAGTGACCCCTCTATCTCAATGTAACTCACCTAGGGAAGAACAGACTGACCCCACTCTGTCAAAGTAACACACTCAGGGAAGAGCAGACACTTCCCACTCTGTCAAAGTAACACACTCAGGGAAGAGCAGACTGACCTCACTCTGTCAATGTAACTCACCCAGGGAAGAGCAGACTGTCCCCACTCTGTCAATGTAACACACCCAGGGAAGAGCAGACTGACCTCTCTCCCTCCATGTAACTCACCAAGGGAAGAGCAGACTGATCGCACTCTGTCAATGTAACACACCCAGGGAAGAGCAGACTGACCCCAATCTGTCAATGTGACACTCTCAGTGAAGAGCAGACTGACCCCTCTCCCTCCATGTAACTCACCAAGGGAAGAGCAGACTGACCGCACTCTGTCAATGTAACTCACCCAGGGAAGAGCAGACTGACCGCACTCTGTCAATGTAACTCACCCAGGGAAGAGCAGACTGACCCCATTCTGTCAATGTAACCCACCCAGGGAAGAGCAGTCTGACCTCTCTCCCTCCATGTAACTCACCAAGGGAAGAGCAGACTGACCGCACTCTGTCAATGTAACACTCTCAGGGAAGAGCAGACAGACCGCACTCTGTCAATGTGAGACCTTCAGGGAAGAGCAGACTGACCCCACTCTGTCAAAGTAACACACCCAGGGAAGAGCAGACTGACCCGACTCTGTCAATGCAACATACCCAGGGAAGAGCAGACTGACCCTACACTGTCAATGCAACACACGCAGGGAAGAGCAGACTGACCCCACTCTGTCAGTGTAACACACCCAGGGAAGAGCAGACTGACCCCACTCAGTCAATGCAACACACCCAGGGAAGAGCGGACTGACCCCACTCTGTCAATTTAACCCACCCAGTGAAGAGCAGACTGACCCCTCTCCCTCCATGAAACTCACCCAGGGAAGAGCAGACTGACCCCATTCTGTCAATGTATACCCACCCAGGGAAGAGCAGACTGACCGCACTCAGTCAATGTAACCCACCCAGGGAAGAGCAGACTGACCCCACTCTGTCATTATCACAGACCCAGGGAAGAGCAGACTCACCCAACTCTGACAATGTAACACACCCAGGGGAGACCAGAGTGACCCCTCTATCTCAATGTAACTCACCTAGGGAAGAACAGACTGACCCCACTCTGTCAAAGTAACACACTCAGGGAAGAGCAGACTCTTCCCACTCTGTCAAAGTAACACACTCAGGGAAGAGCAGACTGACCTCACTCTGTCAATGTAACACACCCAGGGAAGAGCAGACTGTCCCCACTCTGTCAATGTAACACACCCAGGGAAGAGCAGACTGACCCCACTCTGTCAATGTAACACACCCAGGGAAGAGCAGACTGACCCCTCTCCCTCCGTGTAACTCACCCAGGGAAGAGCACACTGACCCCACTCTTTCAATGTAACACACCCAGGGAAGAGCAGACTGACCCCACACCATCAATGTAACACACCCGGGGAAGAGCAGACTGACCCCACCCTGTCAATGTAACACACCCAGGGAAGAGCAGACGGACCCCACTCTGTGAATGTAACACAACCAGGGAAGGGCAGACTGACCCCACTCTGTCAATGAAACACACCCAGAGAAGAGCGGACTGACCCCACTCTGTCAATTTAACCCACCCAGTGAAGAGCAGACTGACCACTCTCCCTACATGTATCTCACCCAGGGAAGAGCAGACTGACCGCACTCTGTCAATGTCACACACCCAGGGAAGAGCAGACTGACCCCAATCTGTCAATGTGACACTCTCAGTGAAGAGCAGACTGACCCCACTCTGTCAATGTGACACTCTCAGGGAAGAGCAGACTGACCGCACTCTGTCAATGTGAGACTCTCAGGGAAGAGCAGACTGATCCCACTCTGTCCAAGTAACACATCCAGGGAAGAACAGACTGACCCCACTCTGTCAATGTAACCCACCCAGGGAAGAGCAGACTGACCCCACTCTGTCAATGCAACATACCCAGGGAAGATCAGACTGACCCCACTCTGTCAATGTAACACACCCAGGGAAGAGCAGACTCTTCCCACTCTGTCAAAGTACCACACTCAGGGAAGAGCAGACTGACCTCACTCTGTCAATGTAACACACCCAGGGAAGAGCAGACTGTCCCCACTCTGTCAATGTAACACACCCAGGGAAGAGCAGACTGACCCCACTCTGTCAATGTAACACACCCAGGGAAGAGCAGACTGACCCCTCTCCCTCCGTGTAACAGACCCAGGGAAGAGCAGACTGACCCCACTCTTTCAATGTAACACACCCAGGGAAGAGCAGACTGACCCCACTCCATCAATGTAACACACCCGGGGAAGAGCAGACTGACCCCACCCTGTCAATATAACGCACCCAGGGAAGAGCAGACAGACCCCACTCTGTCAATGTAACACACCCAGGGAAGAGCAGACTGACCCCACTCTGTGAATGTAACACAACCAGGGAATGGCAGACTGACCCCACTCTGTCAATGTAACATACTCAGGGAATAGCAGTCTGACCCCACTCTGTCAATGTATCACACCCAGGGGAGAGCAGTCTGACCCCACTCTGTCATTGTAACACAGCCAGGGAAGAGCAGACTGACCCCTCTCTGTCAATGTAACTCACCCAGGGAACAGAAGATTGACCTCACTCGGTCAATGTAACATACCCAGGGAAGAGCAGACTAACCCCACTCTGTCAATGTAACACACCCAGGGAAGAGCAGACTGACCCCACTCTGTCAATGTAACACTCCCAGGGAAGAGCAGACTGACCCCACTCTGTCAATGTCACGCACCCAGGGAAGAGCAGACTGACCCCACACTTTCAATGTAACACATCCAGAGAAGAGCAGACTGACCGCTCTCGGTCAATGTAAACCACCCAGGGAAGAGCAGACTGACCCCTCTCTGTCAATGTAACACACCCAGGGAAGAGCAGATTTACCCCACTCTGTCAATGTAACAGACCAAGGGAAGAGCAGACTGACCCCACTCTGTCAATGTAACACACCCAGGGAAGAGCAGACTGACCCCACTCCATCAATGTAACACACCCAGGGAAGAACAGACTGACCCCACTCTGTCAATGTCAGACACCCAGGGGAGAGCAGACTTACCCCACTCTGTCAATGTAACACACCCAGGGAAGAGCAGATTGACCCCAATCTGTCAATGTAACACACCCAGGGAAGAGCAGACTGACCCCACTCTGTCAATGTAACACACCCAGGGAAGAGCAGACAGACCCCGTTCTGTCAATGTAACACACCCAGGGAAGAACAGACTGACCCCACTCTGTCAATGTAACACACCCAGGGAAGAGCAGACTGACCCCACACTGTCAGTGTAACACACCCAGGGAAGAGCAGACTGACCCCACACTGTCAAAGTAACACACCCAGAGAAGAGCGGACTGACCCCACTCTGTCAATGTAACCCACCCAGTGAAGAGCAGACTGACCCCTCTCCCTCCATGTAACTCACCCAGGGAAGAGCAGACTGACCGCACTCTGTCAATGTAACATACCCAGGGAAGAGCAGACTGACCCCAATCTGTCAATGTGACACTCTCAGTGAAGAGGAGACTGAACCCACTCTGTCAATGTGACACTCTCAGGGAAGAGCAGACTGACCGCACTCTGTCAATGTGAGACTCTCAGGGAAGAGCAGACTGACCCCACTCTGTCAAAGTAACACACCCAGGGAAGAACAGACTGACCCCACTCTGTCAATGTAACCCACCCAGGGAAGAGCAGACTGACCCCACTCTGTCAATGTATCACACCCAGGGGAGAGCAGACTGAACCAACCCTGTCAATGTAACTCACCCAGGGAAGAGCAGACTGACCTCACTCTGTCAATGTTACACACCCAAGGAAGAGCAGTCTGACCCCACTCTGTCATTGTAACACAGCCAGGGAAGAGCAGATTGACCCCTCTCTGTCAATGTAACTCACCCAGGGAACAGAAGATTGACCTCACTCGGTCAATGTAACAAACCCAGGGAAGAGCAGACTAACCCCATTCTTTCAATGTAACACACCCAGGGAAGAGAAGACTGACCCCACTCTGTCAATGTCATGCACCCAGGGAAGAGCAGACTGACCTCACTCTGTCAATGAAACACACCCAGGGAAGAGCAGACTGTCCCCACTCTGTCAATGTAACACACACAGGGAAGAGCAGACTGACCCCACTCTGTGAATGTAACACACCCAGGGAAGAGCAGACTGACCCCACTCCATCAATGTAACACACCCGGGGAAGAGCAGACTGACCACACCCTGTCAATGTAACGCACCCAGGGAAGAGCAGACAGACCCCACTCTGTCAATGTAACACACCCAGGGAAGAGCAGACTGACCCCACTCTGTCAATGTAACACAACCAGGGAAGATCAGACTGAACCCACTCTGTCAATGTAACACATCCAGGGAAGAGCAGACTGACCCCACTCTGTCAATGCAACACACCCAGGGAAGAGCAGACTGACCCCACTCTGTCAGTGTAACACACCCAGGGAAGAGCAGACTGACCCCACTCTGTCAATGTAACACACCCAGGGAAGAGCGGACTGACCCCACTCTGTCAATGTAACCCACCCAGTGAAGAGCAGACGGACCCCGCTCCCTCCATGTAACTCACCCAGGGAAAAGCAGACTGACCCCATTCTGTCAATGTAACCCACCCAGGGAAGAGCAGACTGACCGCACTCAGTCAATGTAACCCAAACAGGGAAGAGCAGACTGACCCCACTCTGTCATTATCACAGACCCAGGGAAGAGCAGACTCACCCAACTCTGACAATGTAACACACCCAGGGGAGACCAGAGTGACCCCTCTATCTCAATGTAACTCACCTAGGGAAGAACAGACTGACCCAACTCTGTCAATGTAACACACGCAGGGAAGAGCAGACTCTTCCCACTCTGTCAAAGTAACACACTCAGGGAAGAGAAGACTGACCTCACTCTGTCAATGTAACACACCCAGGGAAGAGCAGACTGTCCCCACTCTGTCAATGTAACACACCCAGGGAGAGCAGACAGACCCCGTTCTGTCAATGTAACACACCCAGGGAAGAACAGACTGACCCCACTCTGTCAATGTAACACACCCAGGGAAGAGCAGACTGACCCCACTCTGTCAATGCAACACACCCAGAGAAGAGCAGACTGACCACACTCTGTCAATGTAACACACCCAGGGAAGAGCAGATTGACCCCTCTCTGTCAATGTAACACACCCAGGGAAGAGCAGACTGACCCCACTCTGTCAGTGTAACACACCGAGGGAAGAGCAGACTGACCCCACTCTGCCAGTGTAACACACCCAGGGAAGAGCAGACTGTCCCCACACTGTCAAAGTAACACACCCAGAGAAGAGCGGACTGACCCCACTCTGTCAATGTAACCCACCCAGTGAAGAGCAGACTGACCCCTCTCCCTCCATGTAACTCACCCAGGGAAGAGCAGACTGACCGCACTCTGTCATTGTAACACACCCAGGGAAGAGCAGACTGACCCCAATCTGTCAATGTGACACTCTCAGTGAAGAGCAGACTGACCCCACTCTGTCAATGTGACACTCACAGGGAAGAGCAGACTGACCGCACTCTGTCAATGTGAGACTCTCAGGGAAGAGCACACTTACCCCACTCTGTCAAAGTAACACACCCAGGGAAGAACAGACGGACCGCACTCTGTCAATGTAACCCACCCAGGGAAGAGCAGACTGACCCCACTCTGTCAATGTATCACACCCAGGGGAGAGCAGACTGAACCAACACTGTCAATGTAACACACCCAGGGAAGAGCAGACTGACCTCACTCTGTCAATGTTACACACCCAAGGAAGAGCAGTCTGACCCCACTCTGTCATTGTAACACAGCCAGGGAAGAGCAGATTGACTCCTCTCTGTCAATGTAACTCACCCAGGGAACAGAAGATTGACCTCACTCGGTCAATGTAACAGACCCAGGGAAGAGCAGACTAACCCCATTCTTTCAATGTAACACACCCAGGGAAGAGAAGACTGACCCCACTCTGTCAATGTCACGCACCCAGGGAAGAGCAGACTGACCTCACTCTGTCAATGTAACACACCCAGGGAAGAGCAGACTGTCCCCACTCTGTCAATGTAACACACCCAGGGAAGAGCAGACTGACCCCTCTCCCTCCGTGTAACTCACCCAGGGAAGAGCAGACTGACCCCACTCTGTCAATGTAACACACCCAGGGAAGAGCAGACTGACCCCACTCCATCAATGTAACACACCCGGGGAAGAGCAGACTGACCACACCCTGTCAATGTAACGCACCCAGGGAAGAGCAGACTGACCGCACTCTTTCAATGTAACACACCCAGGGAAGAGCAGACTGACCCCACTCCATCAATGTAACACACCCGGGGAAGAGCAGACTGACCACACCCTGTCAATGTAACGCACCCAGGGAAGAGCAGACAGACCCCACTCTGTCAATGTAACACACCCAGGGAAGAGCAGACTGACCCCACTCTGTCAATGTAACACAACCAGGGAAGATCAGACTGAACCCACTCTGTCAATGTAACACACCCAGGGAAGAGCAGACTGACCCCACTCTGTCAATGCAACACACCCAGGGAAGAGCAGACTGACCCCACTCTGTCAGTGTAACACACCCAGGGAAGAGCAGACTGACCCCACTCTGTCAATGTAACACACCCAGGGAAGAGCGGACTGACCCCACTCTGTCAATGTAACCCACCCAGTGAAGAGCAGACGGACCCCTCTCCCTCCATGTAACTCACCCAGGGAAAAGCAGACTGACCCCATTCTGTCAATGAAACCCACCCAGGGAAGAGCAGACTGACCGCACTCAGTCAATGTAACCCACCCAGGGAAGAGCAGACTGACCCCACTCTGTCATTATCACAGACCCAGGGAAGAGCAGACTCACCCAACTCTGACAATGTAACACACCCAGGGGAGACCAGAGTGACCCCTCTATCTCAATGTAACTCACCTAGGGAAGAACAGACTGACCCCACTCTGTCAATGTAACACACGCAGGGAAGAGCAGACTCTTCCCACTCTGTCAATGTAACACACCCAGGGAAGAGCAGACTGTCCCCACTCTGTCAATGTAACACACCCAGGGAGAGCAGACAGACCCCGTTCTGTCAATGTAACACACCCAGGGAAGAGCAGACTGACCCCACTCCATCAATGTAACACACCCGGGGAAGAGCAGACTGACCCCACCCTGTCAATATAACGCACCCAGGGAAGAGCAGACAGACCCCACTCTGTCAATGTAACACACCCAGGGAAGAGCAGACTGACCCCACTCTGTGAATGTAACACAACCAGGGAATGGCAGACTGACCCCACTCTGTCAATGTAACATACTCAGGGAATAGCAGTCTGACCCCACTCTGTCAATGTATCACACCCAGGGGAGAGCAGTCTGACCCCACTCTGTCATTGTAACACAGCCAGGGAAGAGCAGACTGACCCCTCTCTGTCAATGTAACTCACCCAGGGAACAGAAGATTGACCTCACTCGGTCAATGTAACATACCCAGGGAAGAGCAGACTAACCCCACTCTGTCAATGTAACACACCCAGGGAAGAGCAGACTGACCCCACTCTGTCAATGTAACACTCCCAGGGAAGAGCAGACTGACCCCACTCTGTCAATGTCACGCACCCAGGGAAGAGCAGACTGACCCCACACTTTCAATGTAATACATCCAGAGAAGAGCAGACTGACCGCACTCGGTCAATGTAAACCACCCAGGGAAGAGCAGACTGACCCCTCTCTGTCAATGTAACACACCCAGGGAAGAGCAGATTTACCCCACTCTGTCAATGTAACAGACCAAGGGAAGAGCAGACTGACCCCACTCTGTCAATGTAACACACCCAGGGAAGAGCAGACTGACCCCACTCCATCAATGTAACACACCCAGGGAAGAACAGACTGACCCCACTCTGTCAATGTCAGACACCCAGGGGAGAGCAGACTTACCCCACTCTGTCAATGTAACACACCCAGGGAAGAGCAGATTGACCCCAATCTGTCAATGTAACACACCCAGGGAAGAGCAGACTGACCCCACTCTGTCAATGTAACACACCCAGGGAAGAGCAGACAGACCCCGTTCTGTCAATGTAACACACCCAGGGAAGAACAGACTGACCCCACTCTGTCAATGTAACACACCCAGGGAAGAGCAGACTGACCCCACACTGTCAGTGTAACACACCCAGGGAAGAGCAGACTGACCCCACACTGTCAAAGTAACACACCCAGAGAAGAGCGGACTGACCCCACTCTGTCAATGTAACCCACCCAGTGAAGAGCAGACTGACCCCTCTCCCTCCATGTAACTCACCCAGGGAAGAGCAGACTGACCGCACTCTGTCAATGTAACATACCCAGGGAAGAGCAGACTGACCCCAATCTGTCAATGTGACACTCTCAGTGAAGAGGAGACTGAACCCACTCTGTCAATGTGACACTCTCAGGGAAGAGCAGACTGACCGCACTCTGTCAATGTGAGACTCTCAGGGAAGAGCAGACTGACCCCACTCTGTCAAAGTAACACACCCAGGGAAGAACAGACTGACCCCACTCTGTCAATGTAACCCACCCAGGGAAGAGCAGACTGACCCCACTCTGTCAATGTATCACACCCAGGGGAGAGCAGACTGAACCAACCCTGTCAATGTAACTCACCCAGGGAAGAGCAGACTGACCTCACTCTGTCAATGTTACACACCCAAGGAAGAGCAGTCTGACCCCACTCTGTCATTGTAACACAGCCAGGGAAGAGCAGATTGACCCCTCTCTGTCAATGTAACTCACCCAGGGAACAGAAGATTGACCTCACTCGGTCAATGTAACAAACCCAGGGAAGAGCAGACTAACCCCATTCTTTCAATGTAACACACCCAGGGAAGAGAAGACTGACCCCACTCTGTCAATGTCATGCACCCAGGGAAGAGCAGACTGACCTCACTCTGTCAATGAAACACACCCAGGGAAGAGCAGACTGTCCCCACTCTGTCAATGTAACACACACAGGGAAGAGCAGACTGACCCCACTCTGTGAATGTAACACACCCAGGGAAGAGCAGACTGACCCCACTCCATCAATGTAACACACCCGGGGAAGAGCAGACTGACCTCACTCTGTCAATGAAACACACCCAGGGAAGAGCAGACTGTCCCCACTCTGTCAATGTAACGCACCCAGGGAAGAGCAGACAGACCCCACTCTGTCAATGTAACACACCCAGGGAAGAGCAGACTGACCCCACTCTGTCAATGTAACACAACCAGGGAAGATCAGACTAAACCCACTCTGTCAATGTAACACATCCAGGGAAGAGCAGACTGACCCCACTCTGTCAATGCAACACACCCAGGGAAGAGCAGACTGACCCCACTCTGTCAGTGTAACACACCCAGGGAAGAGCAGACTGACCCCACTCTGTCAATGTAACACACCCAGGGAAGAGCGGACTGACCCCACTCTGTCAATGTAACCCACCCAGTGAAGAGCAGACGGACCCCGCTCCCTCCATGTAACTCACCCAGGGAAAAGCAGACTGACCCCATTCTGTCAATGTAACCCACCCAGGGAAGAGCAGACTGACCGCACTCAGTCAATGTAACCCAAACAGGGAAGCGCAGACTGACCCCACTCTGTCATTATCACAGACCCAGGGAAGAGCAGACTCACCCAACTCTGACAATGTAACACACCCAGGGGAGACCAGAGTGACCCCTCTATCTCAATGTAACTCACCTAGGGAAGAACAGACTGACCCAACTCTGTCAATGTAACACACGCAGGGAAGAGCAGACTCTTCCCACTCTGTCAAAGTAACACACTCAGGGAAGAGAAGACTGACCTCACTCTGTCAATGTAACACACCCAGGGAAGAGCAGACTGTCCCCACTCTGTCAATGTAACACACCCAGGGAGAGCAGACAGACCCCGTTCTGTCAATGTAACACACCCAGGGAAGAACAGACTGACCCCACTCTGTCAATGTAACACACCCAGGGAAGAGCAGACTGACCCCACTCTGTCAATGCAACACAACCAGAGAAGAGCAGACTGACCACACTCTGTCAATGTAACACACCCAGGGAAGAGCAGATTGACCCCTCTCTGTCAATGTAACACACCCAGGGAAGAGCAGACTGACCCCACTCTGTCAGTGTAACACACCGAGGGAAGAGCAGACTGACCCCACTCTGCCAGTGTAACACACCCAGGGAAGAGCAGACTGTCCCCACACTGTCAAAGTAACACACCCAGAGAAGAGCGGACTGACCCCACTCTGTCAATGTAACCCACCCAGTGAAGAGCAGACTGACCCCTCTCCCTCCATGTAACTCACCCAGGGAAGAGCAGACTGACCGCACTCTGTCATTGTAACACACCCAGGGAAGAGCAGACTGACCCCAATCTGTCAATGTGACACTCTCAGTGAAGAGCAGACTGACCCCACTCTGTCAATGTGACACTCACAGGGAAGAGCAGACTGACCGCACTCTGTCAATGTGAGACTCTCAGGGAAGAGCACACTGACCCCACTCTGTCAAAGTAACACACCCAGGGAAGAACAGACGGACCCCACTCTGTCAATGTAACCCACCCAGGGAAGAGCAGACTGACCCCACTCTGTCAATGTATCACACCCAGGGGAGAGCAGACTGAACCAACACTGTCAATGTAACACACCCAGGGAAGAGCAGACTGACCTCACTCTGTCAATGTTACACACCCAAGGAAGAGCAGTCTGACCCCACTCTGTCATTGTAACACAGCCAGGGAAGAGCAGATTGACTCCTCTCTGTCAATGTAACTCACCCAGGGAACAGAAGATTGACCTCACTCGGTCAATGTAACAGACCCAGGGAAGAGCAGACTAACCCCATTCTGTCAATGTAACGCACCCAGGGAAGAGCAGACTGACCCCATTCTGTCAATGTAACCCACCCAGGGAAGAGCAGACTGACCCCACTCTGTCATTATCACAGACCCAGGGAAGAGCAGACTCACCCAACTCTGACAATGTAACACACCCAGGGGAGACCAGAGTGACCCCTCTATCTCAATGTAACTCACCTAGGGAAGAACAGACTGACCCCACTCTGTCAATGTAACACACGCAGGGAAGAGCAGACTCTTCCCACTCTGTCAAAGTAACACACTCAGGGAAGAGCAGACTGACCTCACTCTGTCAATGTAACACACCCAGGGAAGAGCAGACTGTCCCCACTCTGTCAATGTAACACACCCAGGGAAGAGCAGACTGACCCCACTCTGTCAATGTAACACACCCAGGGAAGAGCAGACTGTCCCCACTCTGTCAATGTAACACACCCAGGGAGAGCAGACAGACCCCGTTCTGTCAATGTAACACACCCAGGGAAGAGCAGACTGACCCCACTCCATCAATGTAACACACCCGGGGAAGAGCAGACTGACCCCACTCCATCAATGTAACACACCCGGGGAAGAGCAGACTGACCACACCCTGTCAATGTAACGCACCCAGGGAAGAGCAGACAGACCCCACTCTGTCAATGTAACACACCCAGGGAAGAGCAGACTGACCACACCCTGTCAATGTAACGCACCCAGGGAAGAGCAGACTGACCGCACTCTTTCAATGTAACACACCCAGGGAAGAGCAGACTGACCCCACTCCATCAATGTAACACACCCGGGGAAGAGCAGACTGACCACACCCTGTCAATGTAACGCACCCAGGGAAGAGCAGACAGACCCCACTCTGTCAATGTAACACACCCAGGGAAGAGCAGACTGACCCCACTCTGTCAATGTAACACAACCAGGGAAGATCAGACTGAACCCACTCTGTCAATGTAACACACCCAGGGAAGAGCAGACTGACCCCACTCTGTCAATGCAACACACCCAGGGAAGAGCAGACTGACCCCACTCTGTCAGTGTAACACACCCAGGGAAGAGCAGACTGACCCCACTCTGTCAATGTAACACACCCAGGGAAGAGCGGACTGACCCCACTCTGTCAATGTAACCCACCCAGTGAAGAGCAGACGGACCCCTCTCCCTCCATGTAACTCACCCAGGGAAAAGCAGACTGACCCCATTCTGTCAATGTAACCCACCCAGGGAAGAGCAGACTGACCGCACTCAGTCAATGTAACCCACCCAGGGAAGAGCAGACTGACCCCACTCTGTCATTATCACAGACCCAGGGAAGAGCAGACTCACCCAACTCTGACAATGTAACACACCCAGGGGAGACCAGAGTGACCCCTCTATCTCAATGTAACTCACCTAGGGAAGAACAGACTGACCCCACTCTGTCAATGTAACACACGCAGTGAAGAGCAGACTCTTCCCACTCTGTCAAAGTAACACACTCAGGGAAGAGCAGACTGACCTCACTCTGTCAATGTAACACACCCAGGGAAGAGCAGACTGTCCCCACTCTGTCAATGTAACACACCCAGGGAGAGCAGACAGACCCCGTTCTGTCAATGTAACACACCCAGGGAAGAGCAGACTGACCCCACTCCATCAATGTAACACACCCGGGGAAGAGCAGACTGACCCCACCCTGTCAATATAACGCACCCAGGGAAGAGCAGACAGACCCCACTCTGTCAATGTAACACACCCAGGGAAGAGCAGACTGACCCCACTCTGTGAATGTAACACAACCAGGGAATGGCAGACTGACCCCACTCTGTCAATGTAACATACTCAGGGAATAGCAGTCTGACCCCACTCTGTCAATGTATCACACCCAGGGGAGAGCAGTCTGACCCCACTCTGTCATTGTAACACAGCCAGGGAAGAGCAGACTGACCCCTCTCTGTCAATGTAACTCACCCAGGGAACAGAAGATTGACCTCACTCGGTCAATGTAACATACCCAGGGAAGAGCAGACTAACCCCACTCTGTCAATGTAACACACCCAGGGAAGAGCAGACTGACCCCACTCTGTCAATGTAACACTCCCAGGGAAGAGCAGACTGACCCCACTCTGTCAATGTCACGCACCCAGGGAAGAGCAGACTGACCCCACACTTTCAATGTAACACATCCAGAGAAGAGCAGACTGACCGCACTCGGTCAATGTAAACCACCCAGGGAAGAGCAGACTGACCCCTCTCTGTCAATGTAACACACCCAGGGAAGAGCAGATTTACCCCACTCTGTCAATGTAACAGACCAAGGGAAGAGCAGACTGACCCCACTCTGTCAATGTAACACACCCAGGGAAGAGCAGACTGACCCCACTCCATCAATGTAACACACCCAGGGAAGAACAGACTGACCCCACTCTGTCAATGTCAGACACCCAGGGGAGAGCAGACTTACCCCACTCTGTCAATGTAACACACCCAGGGAAGAGCAGATTGACCCCAATCTGTCAATGTAACACACCCAGGGAAGAGCAGACTGACCCCACTCTGTCAATGTAACACACCCAGGGAAGAGCAGACAGACCCCGTTCTGTCAATGTAACACACCCAGGGAAGAACAGACTGACCCCACTCTGTCAATGTAACACACCCAGGGAAGAGCAGACTGACCCCACACTGTCAGTGTAACACACCCAGGGAAGAGCAGACTGACCCCACACTGTCAAAGTAACACACCCAGAGAAGAGCGGACTGACCCCACTCTGTCAATGTAACCCACCCAGTGAAGAGCAGACTGACCCCTCTCCCTCCATGTAACTCACCCAGGGAAGAGCAGACTGACCGCACTCTGTCAATGTAACATACCCAGGGAAGAGCAGACTGACCCCAATCTGTCAATGTGACACTCTCAGTGAAGAGGAGACTGAACCCACTCTGTCAATGTGACACTCTCAGGGAAGAGCAGACTGACCGCACTCTGTCAATGTGAGACTCTCAGGGAAGAGCAGACTGACCCCACTCTGTCAAAGTAACACACCCAGGGAAGAACAGACTGACCCCACTCTGTCAATGTAACCCACCCAGGGAAGAGCAGACTGACCCCACTCTGTCAATGTATCACACCCAGGGGAGAGCAGACTGAACCAACCCTGTCAATGTAACTCACCCAGGGAAGAGCAGACTGACCTCACTCTGTCAATGTTACACACCCAAGGAAGAGCAGTCTGACCCCACTCTGTCATTGTAACACAGCCAGGGAAGAGCAGATTGACCCCTCTCTGTCAATGTAACTCACCCAGGGAACAGAAGATTGACCTCACTCGGTCAATGTAACAAACCCAGGGAAGAGCAGACTAACCCCATTCTTTCAATGTAACACACCCAGGGAAGAGAAGACTGACCCCACTCTGTCAATGTCACGCACCCAGGGAAGAGCAGACTGACCTCACTCTGTCAATGAAACACACCCAGGGAAGAGCAGACTGTCCCCACTCTGTCAATGTAACACACACAGGGAAGAGCAGACTGACCCCACTCTGTGAATGTAACACACCCAGGGAAGAGCAGACTGACCCCACTCCATCAATGTAACACACCCGGGGAAGAGCAGACTGACCACACCCTGTCAATGTAACGCACCCAGGGAAGAGCAGACAGACCCCACTCTGTCAATGTAACACACCCAGGGAAGAGCGGACTGACCCCACTCTGTCAATGTAACCCACCCAGTGAAGAGCAGACGGACCCCGCTCCCTCCATGTAACTCACCCAGGGAAAAGCAGACTGACCCCATTCTGTCAATGTAACCCACCCAGGGAAGAGCAGACTGACCGCACTCAGTCAATGTAACCCACCCAGGGAAGAGCAGACTGACCCCACTCTGTCATTATCACAGACCCAGGGAAGAGCAGACTCACCCAACTCTGACAATGTAACACAACCAGGGAAGATCAGACTAAACCCACTCTGTCAATGTAACACATCCAGGGAAGAGCAGACTGACCCCACTCTGTCAATGTAACCCACCCAGGGAAGAGCAGACTGACCGCACTCAGTCAATGTAACCCACCCAGGGAAGAGCAGACTGACCCCACTCTGTCATTATCACAGACCCAGGGAAGAGCAGACTCACCCAACTCTGACAATGTAACACACCCAGGGGAGACCAGAGTGACCCCTCTATCTCAATGTAACTCACCTAGGGAAGAACAGACTGACCCCACTCTGTCAATGTAACACACGCAGGGAAGAGCAGACTCTTCCCACTCTGTCAAAGTAACACACTCAGGGAAGAGCAGACTGACCTCACTCTGTCAATGTAACACACCCAGGGAAGAGCAGACTGTCCCCACTCTGTCAATGTAACACACCCAGGGAGAGCAGACAGACCCCGTTCTGTCAATGTAACACACCCAGGGAAGAACAGACTGACCCCACTCCATCAATGTAACACACCCAGGGAAGAGCAGACTGTCCCCACTCTGTCAATGTAACACACCCAGGGAGAGCAGACAGACCCCGTTCTGTCAATGTAACACACCCAGGGAAGAGCAGACTGACCCCACTCCATCAATGTAACACACCCGGGGAAGAGCAGACTGACCCCACTCCATCAATGTAACACACCCGGGGAAGAGCAGACTGACCACACCCTGTCAATGTAACCCACCCAGGGAAGAGCAGACTGACCCCACTCCATCAATGTAACACACCCAGGGAAGAGCAGACAGACCCCACTCTGTCAATGTAACACACCCAGGGAAGAGCAGACTGACCACACCCTGTCAATGTAACGCACCCAGGGAAGAGCAGACTGACCGCACTCTTTCAATGTAACACACCCAGGGAAGAGCAGACTGACCCCACTCCATCAATGTAACACACCCGGGGAAGAGCAGACTGACCTCACTCTGTCAATGTAACGCACCCAGGGAAGAGCAGACAGACCCCACTCTGTCAATGTAACACACCCAGGGAAGAGCAGACTGACCCCACTCTGTCAATGTAACACAACCAGGGAAGATCAGACTGAACCTACTCTGTCAATGTAACACACCCAGGGAAGAGCAGACTGACCCCACTCTGTCAATGCAACACACCCAGGGAAGAGCAGACTGACCCCACTCTGTCAGTGTAACACACCCAGGGAAGAGCAGACTGACCCCACTCTGTCAATGTAACACACCCAGGGAAGAGCGGACTGACCCCACTCTGTCAATGTAACCCACCCAGTGAAGAGCAGACGGACCCCTCTCCCTCCATGTAACTCACCCAGGGAAAAGCAGACTGACCCCATTCTGTCAATGTAACCCACCCAGGGAAGAGCAGACTGACCGCACTCAGTCAATGTAACCCACCCAGGGAAGAGCAGACTGACCCCACTCTGTCATTATCACAGACCCAGGGAAGAGCAGACTCACCCAACTCTGACAATGTAACACACCCAGGGGAGACCAGAGTGACCCCTCTATCTCAATGTAACTCACCTAGGGAAGAACAGACTGACCCCACTCTGTCAATGTAACACACGCAGTGAAGAGCAGACTCTTCCCACTCTGTCAAAGTAACACACTCAGGGAAGAGCAGACTGACCTCACTCTGTCAATGTAACACACCCAGGGAAGAGCAGACTGTCCCCACTCTGTCAATGTAACACACCCAGGGAGAGCAGACAGACCCCGTTCTGTCAATGTAACACACCCAGGGAAGAGCAGACTGACCCCACTCCATCAATGTAACACACCCGGGGAAGAGCAGACTGACCCCACCCTGTCAATATAACGCACCCAGGGAAGAGCAGACAGACCCCACTCTGTCAATGTAACACACCCAGGGAAGAGCAGACTGACCCCACTCTGTGAATGTAACACAACCAGGGAATGGCAGACTGACCCCACTCTGTCAATGTAACATACTCAGGGAATAGCAGTCTGACCCCACTCTGTCAATGTATCACACCCAGGGGAGAGCAGTCTGACCCCACTCTGTCATTGTAACACAGCCAGGGAAGAGCAGACTGACCCCTCTCTGTCAATGTAACTCACCCAGGGAACAGAAGATTGACCTCACTCGGTCAATGTAACATACCCAGGGAAGAGCAGACTAACCCCACTCTGTCAATGTAACACACCCAGGGAAGAGCAGACTGACCCCACTCTGTCAATGTAACACTCCCAGGGAAGAGCAGACTGACCCCACTCTGTCAATGTCACGCACCCAGGGAAGAGCAGACTGACCCCACACTTTCAATGTAACACATCCAGAGAAGAGCAGACTGACCGCACTCGGTCAATGTAAACCACCCAGGGAAGAGCAGACTGACCCCTCTCTGTCAATGTAACACACCCAGGGAAGAGCAGATTTACCCCACTCTGTCAATGTAACAGACCAAGGGAAGAGCAGACTGACCCCACTCTGTCAATGTAACACACCCAGGGAAGAGCAGACTGACCCCACTCCATCAATGTAACACACCCAGGGAAGAACAGACTGACCCCACTCTGTCAATGTCAGACACCCAGGGGAGAGCAGACTTACCCCACTCTGTCAATGTAACACACCCAGGGAAGAGCAGATTGACCCCAATCTGTCAATGTAACACACCCAGGGAAGAGCAGACTGACCCCACTCTGTCAATGTAACACACCCAGGGAAGAGCAGACAGACCCCGTTCTGTCAATGTAACACACCCAGGGAAGAACAGACTGACCCCACTCTGTCAATGTAACACACCCAGGGAAGAGCAGACTGACCCCACACTGTCAGTGTAACACACCCAGGGAAGAGCAGACTGACCCCACACTGTCAAAGTAACACACCCAGAGAAGAGCGGACTGACCCCACTCTGTCAATGTAACCCACCCAGTGAAGAGCAGACTGACCCCTCTCCCTCCATGTAACTCACCCAGGGAAGAGCAGACTGACCGCACTCTGTCAATGTAACATACCCAGGGAAGAGCAGACTGACCCCAATCTGTCAATGTGACACTCTCAGTGAAGAGGAGACTGAACCCACTCTGTCAATGTGACACTCTCAGGGAAGAGCAGACTGACCGCACTCTGTCAATGTGAGACTCTCAGGGAAGAGCAGACTGACCCCACTCTGTCAAAGTAACACACCCAGGGAAGAACAGACTGACCCCACTCTGTCAATGTAACCCACCCAGGGAAGAGCAGACTGACCCCACTCTGTCAATGTATCACACCCAGGGGAGAGCAGACTGAACCAACCCTGTCAATGTAACTCACCCAGGGAAGAGCAGACTGACCTCACTCTGTCAATGTTACACACCCAAGGAAGAGCAGTCTGACCCCACTCTGTCATTGTAACACAGCCAGGGAAGAGCAGATTGACCCCTCTCTGTCAATGTAACTCACCCAGGGAACAGAAGATTGACCTCACTCGGTCAATGTAACAAACCCAGGGAAGAGCAGACTAACCCCATTCTTTCAATGTAACACACCCAGGGAAGAGAAGACTGACCCCACTCTGTCAATGTCACGCACCCAGGGAAGAGCAGACTGACCTCACTCTGTCAATGAAACACACCCAGGGAAGAGCAGACTGTCCCCACTCTGTCAATGTAACACACACAGGGAAGAGCAGACTGACCCCACTCTGTGAATGTAACACACCCAGGGAAGAGCAGACTGACCCCACTCCATCAATGTAACACACCCGGGGAAGAGCAGACTGACCACACCCTGTCAATGTAACACACCCAGGGAAGAGCAGACAGACCCCACTCTGTCAATGTAACACACCCAGGGAAGAGCAGACTGACCCCACTCTGTCAATGTAACACAACCAGGGAAGATCAGACTAAACCCACTCTGTCAATGTAACACATCCAGGGAAGAGCAGACTGACCCCACTCTGTCAATGCAACACACCCAGGGAAGAGCAGACTGACCCCACTCTGTCAGTGTAACACACCCAGGGAAGAGCAGACTGACCCCACTCTGTCAATGTAACACACCCAGGGAAGAGCGGACTGACCCCACTCTGTCAATGTAACCCACCCAGTGAAGAGCAGACGGACCCCGCTCCCTCCATGTAACTCACCCAGGGAAAAGCAGACTGACCCCATTCTGTCAATGTAACCCACCCAGGGAAGAGCAGACTGACCGCACTCAGTCAATGTAACCCAAACAGGGAAGAGCAGACTGACCCCACTCTGTCATTATCACAGACCCAGGGAAGAGCAGACTCACCCAACTCTGACAATGTAACACACCCAGGGGAGACCAGAGTGACCCCTCTATCTCAATGTAACTCACCTAGGGAAGAACAGACTGACCCAACTCTGTCAATGTAACACACGCAGGGAAGAGCAGACTCTTCCCACTCTGTCAAAGTAACACACTCAGGGAAGAGAAGACTGACCTCACTCTGTCAATGTAACACACCCAGGGAAGAGCAGACTGTCCCCACTCTGTCAATGTAACACACCCAGGGAGAGCAGACAGACCCCGTTCTGTCAATGTAACACACCCAGGGAAGAACAGACTGACCCCACTCTGTCAATGTAACACACCCAGGGAAGAGCAGACTGACCCCACTCTGTCAATGCAACACACCCAGAGAAGAGCAGACTGACCACACTCTGTCAATGTAACACACCCAGGGAAGAGCAGATTGACCCCTCTCTGTCAATGTAACACACCCAGGGAAGAGCAGACTGACCCCACTCTGTCAGTGTAACACACCGAGGGAAGAGCAGACTGACCCCACTCTGCCAGTGTAACACACCCAGGGAAGAGCAGACTGTCCCCACACTGTCAAAGTAACACACCCAGAGAAGAGCGGACTGACCCCACTCTGTCAATGTAACCCACCCAGTGAAGAGCAGACTGACCCCTCTCCCTCCATGTAACTCACCCAGGGAAGAGCAGACTGACCGCACTCTGTCATTGTAACACACCCAGGGAAGAGCAGACTGACCCCAATCTGTCAATGTGACACTCTCAGTGAAGAGCAGACTGACCCCACTCTGTCAATGTGACACTCACAGGGAAGAGCAGACTGACCGCACTCTGTCAATGTGAGACTCTCAGGGAAGAGCACACTGACCCCACTCTGTCAAAGTAACACACCCAGGGAAGAACAGACGGACCCCACTCTGTCAATGTAACCCACCCAGGGAAGAGCAGACTGACCCCACTCTGTCAATGTATCACACCCAGGGGAGAGCAGACTGAACCAACACTGTCAATGTAACACACCCAGGGAAGAGCAGACTGACCTCACTCTGTCAATGTTACACACCCAAGGAAGAGCAGTCTGACCCCACTCTGTCATTGTAACACAGCCAGGGAAGAGCAGATTGACTCCTCTCTGTCAATGTAACTCACCCAGGGAACAGAAGATTGACCTCACTCGGTCAATGTAACAGACCCAGGGAAGAGCAGACTAACCCCATTCTTTCAATGTAACACACCCAGGGAAGAGAAGACTGATCCCACTCTGTCAATGTCACGCACCCAGGGAAGAGCAGACTGACCTCACTCTGTCAATGTAACACACCCAGGGAAGAGCAGACTGTCCCCACTCTGTCAATGTAACACACCCAGGGAAGAGCAGACTGACCCCTCTCCCTCCGTGTAACTCACCCAGGGAAGAGCAGACTGACCCCACTCTTTCAATGTAACACACCCAGGGAAGAGCAGACTGACCCCACTCCATCAATGTAACACACCCGGGGAAGAGCAGACTGACCACACCCTGTCAATGTAACGCACCCAGGGAAGAGCAGACTGACCGCACTCTTTCAATGTAACACACCCAGGGAAGAGCAGACTGACCCCACTCCATCAATGTAACACACCCGGGGAAGAGCAGACTGACCACACCCTGTCAATGTAACGCACCCAGGGAAGAGCAGACAGACCCCACTCTGTCAATGTAACACACCCAGGGAAGAGCAGACTGACCCCACTCTGTCAATGTAACACAACCAGGGAAGATCAGACTGAACTCACTCTGTCAATGTAACACACCCAGGGAAGAGCAGACTGACCCCACTCTGTCAATGCAACACACCCAGGGAAGAGCAGACTGACCCCACTCTGTCAGTGTAACACACCCAGGGAAGAGCAGACTGACCCCACTCTGTCAATGTAACACACCCAGGGAAGAGCGGACTGACCCCACTCTGTCAATGTAACCCACCCAGTGAAGAGCAGACGGACCCCTCTCCCTCCATGTAACTCACCCAGGGAAAAGCAGACTGACCCCATTCTGTCAATGTAACCCACCCAGGGAAGAGCAGACTGACCGCACTCAGTCAATGTAACCCACCCAGGGAAGAGCAGACTGACCCCACTCTGTCATTATCACAGACCCAGGGAAGAGCAGACTCACCCAACTCTGACAATGTAACACACCCAGGGGAGACCAGAGTGACCCCTCTATCTCAATGTAACTCACCTAGGGAAGAACAGACTGACCCCACTCTGTCAATGTAACACACGCAGGGAAGAGCAGACTCTTCCCACTCTGTCAAAGTAACACACTCAGGGAAGAGCAGACTGACCTCACTCTGTCAATGTAACACACCCAGGGAAGAGCAGACTGTCCCCACTCTGTCAATGTAACACACCCAGGGAGAGCAGACAGACCCCGTTCTGTCAATGTAACACACCCAGGGAAGAACACACTGACCCCACTCTGTCAATGCAACACACCCAGAGAAGAGCAGACTGACTCCACTCTGTCAATGTAACACACCCAGGGAAGAGCAGATTGACCCCACTCTGTCAATGTAACACACCCAGGGAAGAGCAGACTGACCCCACTCTGTCAGTGTAACACACCCAGGGAAGAGCAGACTGACCCCACTCTGTCAGTGTAACACACCCAGGGAAGAGCAGACTGACCCCACACTGTCAAAGTAACACACCCAGAGAAGAGCGGACTGACCCCACTCTGTCAATGTAACCCACCCAGTGAAGAGCAGACTGACCCCTCTCCCTCCATGTAACTCACCCAGGGAAGAGCAGACTGACCGCACTCTGTCAATGTAACACACCCAGGGAAGAGCAGACTGACCCCAATCTGTCAATGTGACACTCTCAGTGAAGAGCAGACTGACCCCACTCTGTCAATGTGACACTCTCAGGGAAGAGCAGACTGACCGCACTCTGTCAATGTGAGACTCTCAGGAAAGAGCAGACTGACCCCACTCTGTCAAAGTAACACACCCAGGGAAGAACAGACGGACCCCACTCTGTCAATGTAACCCACCCAGGGAAGAGCAGACTGACCCCACTCTGTCAATGTATCACACCCAGGGGAGAGCAGACTGAACCAACCCTGTCAATGTAACTCACCCAGGGAAGAGCAGACTGACCTCACTCTGTCAATGTTACACACCCAAGGAAGAGCAGTCTGACCCCACTCTGTCATTGTAACACAGCCAGGGAAGAGCAGATTGTCCCCTCTCTGTCAATGTAACTCACCCAGGGAACAGAAGATTGACCTCACTCGGTCAATGTAACAGACCCAGGGAAGAGCAGACTAACCCCATTCTTTCAATGTAACACACCCAGGGAAGAGAAGACTGACCCCACTCTGTCAATGTCACGCACCCAGGGAAGAGCAGACTGACCTCACTCTGTCAATGTAACACACCCAGGGAAGAGCAGACTGTCCCCACTCTGTCAATGTAACACACCCAGGGAAGAGCAGACTGACCCCTCTCCCTCCGTGTAACTCACCCAGGGAAGAGGAGACTGACCCCACTCTTTCAATGTAACACACCCAGGGAAGAGCAGACTGACCCCACTCCATCAATGTAACACACCCGGGGAAGAGCAGACTGACCACACCCTGTCAATGTAACGCACCCAGGGAAGAGCAGACTGACCGCACTCTTTCAATGTAACACACCCAGGGAAGAGCAGACTGACCCCACTCCATCAATGTAACACACCCGGGGAAGAGCAGACTGACCACACCCATTCAATGTAACGCACCCAGGGAAGAGCAGACAGACCCCACTCTGTCAATGTAACACACCCAGGGAAGAGCAGACTGACCCCACTCTGTCAATGTAACACATCCAGGGAAGATCAGACTGAACCCACTCTGTCAATGTAACACACCCAGGGAAGAGCAGACTGACCCCACTCTGTCAATGCAACACACCCAGGGAAGAGCAGACGGACCCCTCTCCCTCCATGTAACCCACCCAGGGAAAAGCAGACTGACCCCATTCTGTCAATGTAACCCACCCAGGGAAGAGCAGACTGACCGCACTCAGTCAATGTAACCCACCCAGGGAAGAGCAGACTAACCCCACTCTGTCATTATCACAGACCCAGGGAAGAGCAGACTCACCCAACTCTGACAATGTAACACACCCAGGGGAGACCAGAGTGACCCCTCTATTTCAATGTAACTCCCCTAGGGAAGAACAGACTGACCCCACTCTGTCAATGTAACACACGCAGGGAAGAGCAGACTCTTCCCACTCTGTCAAAGTAACACACTCAGGGAAGAGCAGACTGACCTCACTCTGTCAATGTAACACACCCAGAGAAGAGCAGACTGTCCCCACTCTGTCAATGTAACACACCCAGGGAGAGCAGACAGACCCCGTTCTGTCAATGTAACACACCCAGGGAAGAACAGACTGACCCCACTCTGTCAATGTAACACACCCAGGGAAGAGCAGACTGACCCCACTCTGTCAATGCAATACACCCAGAGAAGAGCAGACTGACCCCACTCTGTCAATGTAACACACCCAGGGAAGAGCAGATTGACCCCACTCTGTCAATGTATCACACCCAGGGGAGAGCAGACTGAACCAACCCTGTCAATGTAACTCACCCAGGGAAGAGCAGACTGACCTCACTCTGTCAATGTTACACACCCAAGGAAGAGCAGTCTGACCCCACTCTGTCATTGTAACACAGCCAGGGAAGAGCAGATTGACCCCTCTCTGTCAATGTAACTCACCCAGGTAACAGAAGATTGACCTCACTCGGTCAATGTAACAGACCCAGGGAAGAGCAGATTAACCCCATTCTTTCAATGTAACACACCCAGGGAAGAGAAGACTGACCCCACTCTGTCAATGTCACGCACCCAGGGAAGAGCAGACTGACCTCACTCTGTCAATGTAACACACCCAGGGAAGAGCAGACTGTCCCCACTCTGTCAATGTAACACACCCAGGGAAGAGCAGACTGACCCCTCTCCCTCCGTGTAACTCATCCAGGGAAGAGCAGACTGACCCCACTCTTTCAATGTAACACCCCCAGGGAAGAGCAGACTGACCCCACTCCATCAATGTAACACACCCGGGGAAGAGCGGACTGACCACACCCTGTCAATGTAACGCACCCAGGGAAGAGCAGACAGACCCCACTCTGTCAATGTAACACACCCAGGGAAGAGCAGACTGACCCCACTCTGTCAATGTAACACAACCAGGGAAGGGCAGACTGAACCCACTCTGTCAATGTAACACACCCAGGGAAGAGCAGACTGACCCCACTCTGTCAATGCAACACACACAGGGAAGAGCAGACTGACCCCACTCTGTCAGTGTAACACACCCAGGGAAGAGCAGACTGACCCCACTCTGTCAATGTAACACACCCAGGGAAGAGCGGACTGACCCCACTCTGTCAATGTAACCCACCCAGTGAAGAGCAGACTGACCCCTCTCCCTCCATGTAACTCACCCAGGGAAAAGCAGACTGACCCCATTCTGTC
This sequence comes from Chiloscyllium punctatum, assembly GCF_047496795.1. NCBI lineage: Eukaryota > Metazoa > Chordata > Chondrichthyes > Orectolobiformes > Hemiscylliidae > Chiloscyllium > Chiloscyllium punctatum. The sequence goes on along the minus strand of NC_092776.1, from coordinate 62,560,195 downwards.
ATTGTAACCCACCCAGGGAAGAGCAGACTTACCGCACTCAGTCAATGTAACCCACCCAGGGAAGAGCAGACTGACACCACGCTGTCATTATCACAGACCCAGGGAAGAGCAGACTCACCCAACTCTGACAATGTAACACACCCAGGGGAGACCAGAGTGACCCCTCTATCTCAATGTAACTCACCTAGGGAAGAACAGACTGACCCCACTCTGTAAAAGTAACACACTCAGGGAAGAGCAGACGCTTCCCACTCTGTCAAAGTAACACACTCAGGGAAGAGCAGACTGACCTCACTCTGTCAATGTAACACACCCAGGGAAGAGCAGACTGTCCCCACTCTGTCAATGTAACACACCCAGGGAGAGCAGACAGACCCCGTTCTGTCAATGTAACACACCCAGGGAAGAACAGACTGCCTCCACTCTGTCAATGTAACACACCCAGGGAAGAGCAGACTGACCCCACTCTGTCAATGCAACACACCCAGGGAAGAGCAGACTGACCCCACTCTGTCAATGTAACACACCCAGGGAAGAGCAGACTGACCTCACTCTGTCAATGTTACACACCCAAGGAAGAGCAGTCTGACCCCACTCTGTCATTGTAACACAGCCAGGGAAGAGCAGATTGACTCCTCTCTGTCAATGTAACTCACCCAGGGAACAGAAGATTGACCTCACTCGGTCAATGTAACAGACCCAGGGAAGAGCAGACTAACCCCATTCTTTCAATGTAACACACCCAGGGAAGAGAAGACTGACCCCACTCTGTCAATGTCACGCACCCAGGGAAGAGCAGACTGACCTCACTCTGTCAATGTAACACACCCAGGGAAGAGCAGACTGTCCCCACTCTGTCAATGTAACACACCCAGGGAAGAGCAGACTGACCCCTCTCCCTCCGTGTAACTCACCCAGGGAAGAGCAGACTGACCCCACTCTTTCAATGTAACACACCCAGGGAAGAGCAGACTGACCCCACTCCATCAATGTAACACACCCGGGGAAGAGCAGACTGACCACACCCTGTCAATGTAACGCACCCAGGGAAGAGCAGACTGACCGCACTCTTTCAATGTAACACACCCAGGGAAGAGCAGACTGACCCCACTCCATCAATGTAACACACCCGGGGAAGAGCAGACTGACCACACCCTGTCAATGTAACGCACCCAGGGAAGAGCAGACAGACCCCACTCTGTCAATGTAACACACCCAGGGAAGAGCAGACTGACCCCACTCTGTCAATGTAACACAACCAGGGAAGATCAGACTGAACCCACTCTGTCAATGTAACACACCCAGGGAAGAGCAGACTGACCCCACTCTGTCAATGCAACACACCCAGGGAAGAGCAGACTGACCCCACTCTGTCAGTGTAACACACCCAGGGAAGAGCAGACTGACCCCACTCTGTCAATGTAACACACCCAGGGAAGAGCGGACTGACCCCACTCTGTCAATGTAACCCACCCAGTGAAGAGCAGACGGACCCCGCTCCCTCCATGTAACTCACCCAGGGAAAAGCAGACTGACCCCATTCTGTCAATGTAACCCACCCAGGGAAGAGCAGACTGACCGCACTCAGTCAATGTAACCCACCCAGGGAAGAGCAGACTGACCCCACTCTGTCATTATCACAGACCCAGGGAAGAGCAGACTCACCCAACTCTGACAATGTAACACACCCAGGGGAGACCAGAGTGACCCCTCTATCTCAATGTAACTCACCTAGGGAAGAACAGACTGACCCCACTCTGTCAATGTAACACACGCAGGGAAGAGCAGACTCTTCCCACTCTGTCAAAGTAACACACTCAGGGAAGAGCAGACTGACCTCACTCTGTCAATGTAACACACCCAGGGAAGAGCAGACTGTCCCCACTCTGTCAATGTAACACACCCAGGGAAGAGCAGACTGACCCCACTCTGTCAATGTAACACACCCAGGGAAGAGCAGACTGTCCCCACTCTGTCAATGTAACACACCCAGGGAGAGCAGACAGACCCCGTTCTGTCAATGTAACACACCCAGGGAAGAGCAGACTGACCCCACTCCATCAATGTAACACACCCGGGGAAGAGCAGACTGACCCCACTCCATCAATGTAACACACCCGGGGAAGAGCAGACTGACCACACCCTGTCAATGTAACGCACCCAGGGAAGAGCAGACTGACCGCACTCTTTCAATGTAACACACCCAGGGAAGAGCAGACTGACCCCACTCCATCAATGTAACACACCCGGGGAAGAGCAGACTGACCACACCCTGTCAATGTAACGCACCCAGGGAAGAGCAGACAGACCCCACTCTGTCAATGTAACACACCCAGGGAAGAGCAGACTGACCCCACTCTGTCAATGTAACACAACCAGGGAAGATCAGACTGAACCCACTCTGTCAATGTAACACACCCAGGGAAGAGCAGACTGACCCCACTCTGTCAATGCAACACACCCAGGGAAGAGCAGACTGACCCCACTCTGTCAGTGTAACACACCCAGGGAAGAGCAGACTGACCCCACTCTGTCAATGTAACACACCCAGGGAAGAGCGGACTGACCCCACTCTGTCAATGTAACCCACCCAGTGAAGAGCAGACGGACCCCTCTCCCTCCATGTAACTCACCCAGGGAAAAGCAGACTGACCCCATTCTGTCAATGTAACCCACCCAGGGAAGAGCAGACTGACCGCACTCAGTCAATGTAACCCACCCAGGGAAGAGCAGACTGACCCCACTCTGTCATTATCACAGACCCAGGGAAGAGCAGACTCACCCAACTCTGACAATGTAACACACCCAGGGGAGACCAGAGTGACCCCTCTATCTCAATGTAACTCACCTAGGGAAGAACAGACTGACCCCACTCTGTCAATGTAACACACGCAGTGAAGAGCAGACTCTTCCCACTCTGTCAAAGTAACACACTCAGGGAAGAGCAGACTGACCTCACTCTGTCAATGTAACACACCCAGGGAAGAGCAGACTGTCCCCACTCTGTCAATGTAACACACCCAGGGAGAGCAGACTGACCCCACTCTGTGAATGTAACACAACCAGGGAATGGCAGACTGACCCCACTCTGTCAATGTAACATACTCAGGGAATAGCAGTCTGACCCCACTCTGTCAATGTAACATACTCAGGGAAGAGCAGACTGACCCCACTCCATCAATGTAACACACCCGGGGACGAGCAGACTGACCCCACCCTGTCAATATAACGCACCCAGGGAAGAGCAGACAGACCCCACTCTGTCAATGTAACACACCCAGGGAAGAGCAGACTGACCCCACTCTGTGAATGTAACACAACCAGGGAATGGCAGACTGACCCCACTCTGTCAATGTAACATACTCAGGGAATAGCAGTCTGACCCCACTCTGTCAATGTATCACACCCAGGGGAGAGCAGTCTGACCCCACTCTGTCATTGTAACACAGCCAGGGAAGAGCAGACTGACCCCTCTCTGTCAATGTAACTCACCCAGGGAACAGAAGATTGACCTCACTCGGTCAATGTAACATACCCAGGGAAGAGCAGACTAACCCCACTCTGTCAATGTAACACACCCAGGGAAGAGCAGACTGACCCCACTCTGTCAATGTAACACTCCCAGGGAAGAGCAGACTGACCCCACTCTGTCAATGTCACGCACCCAGGGAAGAGCAGACTGACCCCACACTTTCAATGTAACACATCCAGAGAAGAGCAGACTGACCGCACTCGGTCAATGTAAACCACCCAGGGAAGAGCAGACTGACCCCTCTCTGTCAATGTAACACACCCAGGGAAGAGCAGATTTACCCCACTCTGTCAATGTAACAGACCAAGGGAAGAGCAGACTGACCCCACTCTGTCAATGTAACACACCCAGGGAAGAGCAGACTGACCCCACTCCATCAATGTAACACACCCAGGGAAGAACAGACTGACCCCACTCTGTCAATGTCAGACACCCAGGGGAGAGCAGACTTACCCCACTCTGTCAATGTAACACACCCAGGGAAGAGCAGATTGACCCCAATCTGTCAATGTAACACACCCAGGGAAGAGCAGACTGACCCCACTCTGTCAATGTAACACACCCAGGGAAGAGCAGACAGACCCCGTTCTGTCAATGTAACACACCCAGGGAAGAACAGACTGACCCCACTCTGTCAATGTAACACACCCAGGGAAGAGCAGACTGACCCCACACTGTCAGTGTAACACACCCAGGGAAGAGCAGACTGACCCCACACTGTCAAAGTAACACACCCAGAGAAGAGCGGACTGACCCCACTCTGTCAATGTAACCCACCCAGTGAAGAGCAGACTGACCCCTCTCCCTCCATGTAACTCACCCAGGGAAGAGCAGACTGACCGCACTCTGTCAATGTAACATACCCAGGGAAGAGCAGACTGACCCCAATCTGTCAATGTGACACTCTCAGTGAAGAGGAGACTGAACCCACTCTGTCAATGTGACACTCTCAGGGAAGAGCAGACTGACCGCACTCTGTCAATGTGAGACTCTCAGGGAAGAGCAGACTGACCCCACTCTGTCAAAGTAACACACCCAGGGAAGAACAGACTGACCCCACTCTGTCAATGTAACCCACCCAGGGAAGAGCAGACTGACCCCACTCTGTCAATGTATCACACCCAGGGGAGAGCAGACTGAACCAACCCTGTCAATGTAACTCACCCAGGGAAGAGCAGACTGACCTCACTCTGTCAATGTTACACACCCAAGGAAGAGCAGTCTGACCCCACTCTGTCATTGTAACACAGCCAGGGAAGAGCAGATTGACCCCTCTCTGTCAATGTAACTCACCCAGGGAACAGAAGATTGACCTCACTCGGTCAATGTAACAAACCCAGGGAAGAGCAGACTAACCCCATTCTTTCAATGTAACACACCCAGGGAAGAGAAGACTGACCCCACTCTGTCAATGTCACGCACCCAGGGAAGAGCAGACTGACCTCACTCTGTCAATGAAACACACCCAGGGAAGAGCAGACTGTCCCCACTCTGTCAATGTAACACACACAGGGAAGAGCAGACTGACCCCACTCTGTGAATGTAACACACCCAGGGAAGAGCAGACTGACCCCACTCCATCAATGTAACACACCCGGGGAAGAGCAGACTGACCACACCCTGTCAATGTAACGCACCCAGGGAAGAGCAGACAGACCCCACTCTGTCAATGTAACACACCCAGGGAAGAGCGGACTGACCCCACTCTGTCAATGTAACCCACCCAGTGAAGAGCAGACGGACCCCGCTCCCTCCATGTAACTCACCCAGGGAAAAGCAGACTGACCCCATTCTGTCAATGTAACCCACCCAGGGAAGAGCAGACTGACCGCACTCAGTCAATGTAACCCACCCAGGGAAGAGCAGACTGACCCCACTCTGTCATTATCACAGACCCAGGGAAGAGCAGACTCACCCAACTCTGACAATGTAACACAACCAGGGAAGATCAGACTAAACCCACTCTGTCAATGTAACACATCCAGGGAAGAGCAGACTGACCCCATTCTGTCAATGTAACCCACCCAGGGAAGAGCAGACTGACCGCACTCAGTCAATGTAACCCACCCAGGGAAGAGCAGACTGACCCCACTCTGTCATTATCACAGACCCAGGGAAGAGCAGACTCACCCAACTCTGACAATGTAACACACCCAGGGGAGACCAGAGTGACCCCTCTATCTCAATGTAACTCACCTAGGGAAGAACAGACTGACCCCACTCTGTCAATGTAACACACGCAGGGAAGAGCAGACTCTTCCCACTCTGTCAAAGTAACACACTCAGGGAAGAGCAGACTGACCTCACTCTGTCAATGTAACACACCCAGGGAAGAGCAGACTGTCCCCACTCTGTCAATGTAACACACCCAGGGAGAGCAGACAGACCCCGTTCTGTCAATGTAACACACCCAGGGAAGAACAGACTGACCCCACTCCATCAATGTAACACACCCAGGGAAGAGCAGACTGTCCCCACTCTGTCAATGTAACACACCCAGGGAGAGCAGACAGACCCCACTCTGTCAATGTAACTCACCCAGGGAAGAGCAGACTGACCCCACTCCATCAATGTAACACACCCGGGGAAGAGCAGACTGACCCCACTCCATCAATGTAACACACCCAGGGAAGAGCAGACAGACCCCACTCTGTCAATGTAACACACCCAGGGAAGAGCAGACTGACCACACCCTGTCAATGTAACGCACCCAGGGAAGAGCAGACTGACCGCACTCTTTCAATGTAACACACCCAGGGAAGAGCAGACTGACCCCACTCCATCAATGTAACACACCCGGGGAAGAGCAGACTGACCACACCCTGTCAATGTAACGCACCCAGGGAAGAGCAGACAGACCCCACTCTGTCAATGTAACACACCCAGGGAAGAGCAGACTGACCCCACTCTGTCAATGTAACACAACCAGGGAAGATCAGACTGAACCTACTCTGTCAATGTAACACACCCAGGGAAGAGCAGACTGACCCCACTCTGTCAATGCAACACACCCAGGGAAGAGCAGACTGACCCCACTCTGTCAGTGTAACACACCCAGGGAAGAGCAGACTGACCCCACTCTGTCAATGTAACACACCCAGGGAAGAGCGGACTGACCCCACTCTGTCAATGTAACCCACCCAGTGAAGAGCAGACGGACCCCTCTCCCTCCATGTAACTCACCCAGGGAAAAGCAGACTGACCCCATTCTGTCAATGTAACCCACCCAGGGAAGAGCAGACTGACCGCACTCAGTCAATGTAACCCACCCAGGGAAGAGCAGACTGACCCCACTCTGTCATTATCACAGACCCAGGGAAGAGCAGACTCACCCAACTCTGACAATGTAACACACCCAGGGGAGACCAGAGTGACCCCTCTATCTCAATGTAACTCACCTAGGGAAGAACAGACTGACCCCACTCTGTCAATGTAACACACGCAGTGAAGAGCAGACTCTTCCCACTCTGTCAAAGTAACACACTCAGGGAAGAGCAGACTGACCTCACTCTGTCAATGTAACACACCCAGGGAAGAGCAGACTGTCCCCACTCTGTCAATGTAACACACCCAGGGAGAGCAGACAGACCCCGTTCTGTCAATGTAACACACCCAGGGAAGAGCAGACTGACCCCACTCCATCAATGTAACACACCCGGGGAAGAGCAGACTGACCCCACCCTGTCAATATAACGCACCCAGGGAAGAGCAGACAGACCCCACTCTGTCAATGTAACACACCCAGGGAAGAGCAGACTGACCCCACTCTGTGAATGTAACACAACCAGGGAATGGCAGACTGACCCCACTCTGTCAATGTAACATACTCAGGGAATAGCAGTCTGACCCCACTCTGTCAATGTATCACACCCAGGGGAGAGCAGTCTGACCCCACTCTGTCATTGTAACACAGCCAGGGAAGAGCAGACTGACCCCTCTCTGTCAATGTAACTCACCCAGGGAACAGAAGATTGACCTCACTCGGTCAATGTAACATACCCAGGGAAGAGCAGACTAACCCCACTCTGTCAATGTAACACACCCAGGGAAGAGCAGACTGACCCCACTCTGTCAATGTAACACTCCCAGGGAAGAGCAGACTGACCCCACTCTGTCAATGTCACGCACCCAGGGAAGAGCAGACTGACCCCACACTTTCAATGTAACACATCCAGAGAAGAGCAGACTGACCGCACTCGGTCAATGTAAACCACCCAGGGAAGAGCAGACTGACCCCTCTCTGTCAATGTAACACACCCAGGGAAGAGCAGATTTACCCCACTCTGTCAATGTAACAGACCAAGGGAAGAGCAGACTGACCCCACTCTGTCAATGTAACACACCCAGGGAAGAGCAGACTGACCCCACTCCATCAATGTAACACACCCAGGGAAGAACAGACTGACCCCACTCTGTCAATGTCAGACACCCAGGGGAGAGCAGACTTACCCCACTCTGTCAATGTAACACACCCAGGGAAGAGCAGATTGACCCCAATCTGTCAATGTAACACACCCAGGGAAGAGCAGACTGACCCCACTCTGTCAATGTAACACACCCAGGGAAGAGCAGACAGACCCCGTTCTGTCAATGTAACACACCCAGGGAAGAACAGACTGACCCCACTCTGTCAATGTAACACACCCAGGGAAGAGCAGACTGACCCCACACTGTCAGTGTAACACACCCAGGGAAGAGCAGACTGACCCCACACTGTCAAAGTAACACACCCAGAGAAGAGCGGACTGACCCCACTCTGTCAATGTAACCCACCCAGTGAAGAGCAGACTGACCCCTCTCCCTCCATGTAACTCACCCAGGGAAGAGCAGACTGACCGCACTCTGTCAATGTAACATACCCAGGGAAGAGCAGACTGACCCCAATCTGTCAATGTGACACTCTCAGTGAAGAGGAGACTGAACCCACTCTGTCAATGTGACACTCTCAGGGAAGAGCAGACTGACCGCACTCTGTCAATGTGAGACTCTCAGGGAAGAGCAGACTGACCCCACTCTGTCAAAGTAACACACCCAGGGAAGAACAGACTGACCCCACTCTGTCAATGTAACCCACCCAGGGAAGAGCAGACTGACCCCACTCTGTCAATGTATCACACCCAGGGGAGAGCAGACTGAACCAACCCTGTCAATGTAACTCACCCAGGGAAGAGCAGACTGACCTCACTCTGTCAATGTTACACACCCAAGGAAGAGCAGTCTGACCCCACTCTGTCATTGTAACACAGCCAGGGAAGAGCAGATTGACCCCTCTCTGTCAATGTAACTCACCCAGGGAACAGAAGATTGACCTCACTCGGTCAATGTAACAAACCCAGGGAAGAGCAGACTAACCCCATTCTTTCAATGTAACACACCCAGGGAAGAGAAGACTGACCCCACTCTGTCAATGTCACGCACCCAGGGAAGAGCAGACTGACCTCACTCTGTCAATGAAACACACCCAGGGAAGAGCAGACTGTCCCCACTCTGTCAATGTAACACACACAGGGAAGAGCAGACTGACCCCACTCTGTGAATGTAACACACCCAGGGAAGAGCAGACTGACCCCACTCCATCAATGTAACACACCCGGGGAAGAGCAGACTGACCACACCCTGTCAATGTAACGCACCCAGGGAAGAGCAGACAGACCCCACTCTGTCAATGTAACACACCCAGGGAAGAGCAGACTGACCCCACTCTGTCAATGTAACACAACCAGGGAAGATCAGACTAAACCCACTCTGTCAATGTAACACATCCAGGGAAGAGCAGACTGACCCCACTCTGTCAATGCAACACACCCAGGGAAGAGCAGACTGACCCCACTCTGTCAGTGTAACACACCCAGGGAAGAGCAGACTGACCCCACTCTGTCAATGTAACACACCCAGGGAAGAGCGGACTGACCCCACTCTGTCAATGTAACCCACCCAGTGAAGAGCAGACGGACCCCGCTCCCTCCATGTAACTCACCCAGGGAAAAGCAGACTGACCCCATTCTGTCAATGTAACCCACCCAGGGAAGAGCAGACTGACCGCACTCAGTCAATGTAACCCAAACAGGGAAGAGCAGACTGACCCCACTCTGTCATTATCACAGACCCAGGGAAGAGCAGACTCACCCAACTCTGACAATGTAACACACCCAGGGGAGACCAGAGTGACCCCTCTATCTCAATGTAACTCACCTAGGGAAGAACAGACTGACCCAACTCTGTCAATGTAACACACGCAGGGAAGAGCAGACTCTTCCCACTCTGTCAAAGTAACACACTCAGGGAAGAGAAGACTGACCTCACTCTGTCAATGTAACACACCCAGGGAAGAGCAGACTGTCCCCACTCTGTCAATGTAACACACCCAGGGAGAGCAGACAGACCCCGTTCTGTCAATGTAACACACCCAGGGAAGAACAGACTGACCCCACTCTGTCAATGTAACACACCCAGGGAAGAGCAGACTGACCCCACTCTGTCAATGCAACACACCCAGAGAAGAGCAGACTGACCACACTCTGTCAATGTAACACACCCAGGGAAGAGCAGATTGACCCCTCTCTGTCAATGTAACACACCCAGGGAAGAGCAGACTGACCCCACTCTGTCAGTGTAACACACCGAGGGAAGAGCAGACTGACCCCACTCTGCCAGTGTAACACACCCAGGGAAGAGCAGACTGTCCCCACACTGTCAAAGTAACACACCCAGAGAAGAGCGGACTGACCCCACTCTGTCAATGTAACCCACCCAGTGAAGAGCAGACTGACCCCTCTCCCTCCATGTAACTCACCCAGGGAAGAGCAGACTGACCGCACTCTGTCATTGTAACACACCCAGGGAAGAGCAGACTGACCCCAATCTGTCAATGTGACACTCTCAGTGAAGAGCAGACTGACCCCACTCTGTCAATGTGACACTCACAGGGAAGAGCAGACTGACCGCACTCTGTCAATGTGAGACTCTCAGGGAAGAGCACACTGACCCCACTCTGTCAAAGTAACACACCCAGGGAAGAACAGACGGACCCCACTCTGTCAATGTAACCCACCCAGGGAAGAGCAGACTGACCCCACTCTGTCAATGTATCACACCCAGGGGAGAGCAGACTGAACCAACACTGTCAATGTAACACACCCAGGGAAGAGCAGACTGACCTCACTCTGTCAATGTTACACACCCAAGGAAGAGCAGTCTGACCCCACTCTGTCATTGTAACACAGCCAGGGAAGAGCAGATTGACTCCTCTCTGTCAATGTAACTCACCCAGGGAACAGAAGATTGACCTCACTCGGTCAATGTAACAGACCCAGGGAAGAGCAGACTAACCCCATTCTTTCAATGTAACACACCCAGGGAAGAGAAGACTGATCCCACTCTGTCAATGTCACGCACCCAGGGAAGAGCAGACTGACCTCACTCTGTCAATGTAACACACCCAGGGAAGAGCAGACTGTCCCCACTCTGTCAATGTAACACACCCAGGGAAGAGCAGACTGACCCCTCTCCCTCCGTGTAACTCACCCAGGGAAGAGCAGACTGACCCCACTCTTTCAATGTAACACACCCAGGGAAGAGCAGACTGACCCCACTCCATCAATGTAACACACCCGGGGAAGAGCAGACTGACCACACCCTGTCAATGTAACGCACCCAGGGAAGAGCAGACTGACCGCACTCTTTCAATGTAACACACCCAGGGAAGAGCAGACTGACCCCACTCCATCAATGTAACACACCCGGGGAAGAGCAGACTGACCACACCCTGTCAATGTAACGCACCCAGGGAAGAGCAGACAGACCCCACTCTGTCAATGTAACACACCCAGGGAAGAGCAGACTGACCCCACTCTGTCAATGTAACACAACCAGGGAAGATCAGACTGAACTCACTCTGTCAATGTAACACACCCAGGGAAGAGCAGACTGACCCCACTCTGTCAATGCAACACACCCAGGGAAGAGCAGACTGACCCCACTCTGTCAGTGTAACACACCCAGGGAAGAGCAGACTGACCCCACTCTGTCAATGTAACACACCCAGGGAAGAGCGGACTGACCCCACTCTGTCAATGTAACCCACCCAGTGAAGAGCAGACGGACCCCTCTCCCTCCATGTAACTCACCCAGGGAAAAGCAGACTGACCCCATTCTGTCAATGTAACCCACCCAGGGAAGAGCAGACTGACCGCACTCAGTCAATGTAACCCACCCAGGGAAGAGCAGACTGACCCCACTCTGTCATTATCACAGACCCAGGGAAGAGCAGACTCACCCAACTCTGACAATGTAACACACCCAGGGGAGACCAGAGTGACCCCTCTATCTCAATGTAACTCACCTAGGGAAGAACAGACTGACCCCACTCTGTCAATGTAACACACGCAGGGAAGAGCAGACTCTTCCCACTCTGTCAAAGTAACACACTCAGGGAAGAGCAGACTGACCTCACTCTGTCAATGTAACACACCCAGGGAAGAGCAGACTGTCCCCACTCTGTCAATGTAACACACCCAGGGAGAGCAGACAGACCCCGTTCTGTCAATGTAACACACCCAGGGAAGAACACACTGACCCCACTCTGTCAATGCAACACACCCAGAGAAGAGCAGACTGACTCCACTCTGTCAATGTAACACACCCAGGGAAGAGCAGATTGACCCCACTCTGTCAATGTAACACACCCAGGGAAGAGCAGACTGACCCCACTCTGTCAGTGTAACACACCCAGGGAAGAGCAGACTGACCCCACTCTGTCAGTGTAACACACCCAGGGAAGAGCAGACTGACCCCACACTGTCAAAGTAACACACCCAGAGAAGAGCGGACTGACCCCACTCTGTCAATGTAACCCACCCAGTGAAGAGCAGACTGACCCCTCTCCCTCCATGTAACTCACCCAGGGAAGAGCAGACTGACCGCACTCTGTCAATGTAACACACCCAGGGAAGAGCAGACTGACCCCAATCTGTCAATGTGACACTCTCAGTGAAGAGCAGACTGACCCCACTCTGTCAATGTGACACTCTCAGGGAAGAGCAGACTGACCGCACTCTGTCAATGTGAGACTCTCAGGAAAGAGCAGACTGACCCCACTCTGTCAAAGTAACACACCCAGGGAAGAACAGACGGACCCCACTCTGTCAATGTAACCCACCCAGGGAAGAGCAGACTGACCCCACTCTGTCAATGTATCACACCCAGGGGAGAGCAGACT